>NC_052358.1:53214770-53338644 GCF_009727055.1 Benincasa hispida
AAGCCATGGAACGAACTAATACATGGACTATTGTCTCTCTTCCAAAGAATCATCATACCGTAGGCAGTAAATGGGTTTACAAAGTCAAGTACAAACAAGATGGAACAGTTGACAGATATAAGGCGAGACTTATAACAAAAGGCTACAATCAACAAGAAGGAATAGATTTCTCAGACACCTTTTCACCTGTCGCCAAAATTGTCACTGTTAAAGTCTTCTTCGCCCTTGCTGCATCCTACAATTGGTTACTCGCTCAAATGGACATCAATAATGCCTTCCTAAATGGTGATTTGTTTGAAGAAGTGCATATGTTTTTGCCATTGGGTTATCAAACCTCACAAGTACCACGGAAAGGTGAGAAACTAGCCTGCAAAGTTAACAAATCTATATATGGGTTGAAACAAGCCTCGAGACAATGATTTCTCAAGTTTACAGCTGCTCTATCTTCACATGGCTTTCATCAATCCAAGTCTGATTATTCTCTTTTTACCTGAGGACATGGACATGATTTTGTAGCATTGTTGGTATATGTAGATGACATATTACTAACGGGACTATCTCCTTAAATAATCAGCTCAGTCAAAGAAGTCCTCAAAGGACATTTCAAACTCAAAGATTTAGGCCATGCGAAATATTTTCTGGGATTAGAATTATCCAGACCTTAACAAGGGATCATGATTTCCCAAAGAAAATATTGCCTCCAAATAATGGATTTCTTGAAGCTAAACCAGTTACAACTCCTATGGATCCCAATTTGAAACTATCAAAGAATGAAGAAGAGCTTCTAAAGGCAGATGACATCACATGTTATAGGAGACTGATTGGCAGGCTTATATATCTTCAAATATCTTGGCCAGACATATGCTTTGTTGTTCATCGGCTAAGCCAATTCATCCACAACCCCACTAAAGCTCACTTAAATGCCGCTCATCACTTACTCAGGTACCTAAAACGGTCTCCTGGACAAGGCATTTTAATTAACCCTATCACTTCCTTTCATTTAAAAGCCTTTGTGGATGCTGATTGGGGATCATGTCCTGATACTAGAAGATCCATTACTGATTTCTGCATATTCCTAGGGGCATCTATCATATCATGGAAATCAAAGAAACAAGCCACCGTTTCTAGATCTTCTGCAAAAGTGGAGTATAGGGCACTAGCCTAAGTTACTAGTGAATTAATGTGGATCTCTCAACTCCTCAAAGATCTTCAGGTTAAGATTCTAATACCCACTACTGTATTCTGTGACAATCAAGTTGCTATTGCCATTGCCTCTAATCCAATGTTTCATGAGAGGACAAAACACATAGAAATTGATTGTCATTTTGTTCGGGACAAGATAGCTGATGGGTTCCTTAAGGTTCTCCCTATCCAATCTAGTCAACAACTCGCAAACATGTTCACTAAAGCATTGCGTACATCTGTTTTGTCTAAACTAATATCCAAGTTGGGCATCATTGACATTCATCGTCCAACTTGAGGAGGAGTATCAACAGTAAAACAGTTACATTCTGTTTATTTGTTACATTCGGTTATAACAATTTATTTGGTACAACAGTTATGATTCTGTTTGATTTTGTTTGTATTTTTCAGCTGTTAGTTAGTCAAGCAAACTAACAAATTCTTCATAAAAGGAACTTGAAGTATGTAAATACAATAAGTTAAAGTAATAAGAAAGTATTTCCACATACCTTTTCTCTCCATTTGTTAAGTAGATGAATTAAATTTTTACCAAATTTAAAAAATAAAAACTACTCCTTTTGAGTTTTCAAAATTCAGTTTGATTTTTAAAAACACCGACAAAGTGTATATGAAAAAACAAGAAAATTAAAATTGAAATTAGTATTTATAAACCTAATTTTTTTATAAAAAAAGTTAGTTTTCTTTCTTTCTTTTTCCCTAGCAGAATTTTAACGTTATTATCTGAATTTTCAGTTGTAGTTTCATCCAATCATCAGTAAAGTTTCTTTTTACGGTATTCATGTTTGTTACTTTTTGCTTTGGTTTATATTTTACTTTCATTTACCAATTCCAATAATTCACCTTCCCAAACAAACTTGTTTTCCTTTTCTTTTATCTCCTCAATGTATAAATGTTTCTTTATTTCTTCCTTTTATATTTTTCTTTCTCCAAACTAAATGTCTTCTTAGAATCTAAAGTCTCCTCTTTTGATGCTTGGACGATGGATGTGTTTGTTGTTATCTAGAGGAAATAGGATAATCGGGCCGAGGGTAATCCCCTTTTCCCCTCACTCTTCTTTCCCTAATATGAACCTTGAGTCATCGAATAAAAAATATATAGATGCCTTAAGATTAGAGGAAAAGCCCCACAATTATCTTGATAGTCTCGTTCAACGCTTATGATCACTTGTTGCCTTTATTAGGTTTATATCTTAGTGTTATTCTAACTCGATCGCTTATGTTATGTTGGTTCAAATGTCAAAAGAATTAGATAACGAACAGTTTTCATTGGAAAAGTATCATGGAATTGAATTTTGTTTTTAATCTTATTCTTAAGCAATATATATTGTTATGTGTGAACTGATTGGTTAAGTACTTAGTAAGTGCAATTTTCATTATTTCAATCAAATGTAAGGATTGCTCTTTATCCTAAAAAAGCTCGTGCTAACGATTTGATCTTCAAACCATAGAAACAATCGAATTTGTTCTTGCTCCCAACAAAAGAACGTGCTAGCGATTCGACTCTATGAAAAGGGTCAAAATTTTCAGTGAAATACCTAAATGGTGTGTCGTTGGAGAGTAGTATAGGTCGGACTGTGTTGTACCTTTATAAATTTTCGGGTATAATTTTCATTATTTGTTGATATATCTGATTCCAATAAATTAGTTCATATAGTTTGTTCTCAATATTAATCATCACTATCTTTTCTATTTTAGCAACTAATTTTTTAAAATTAAATTTACTAAAATTTTGTGTTCAAATTAATGTCTCGTATATATTTGTTGGTTGAATCTATTTGCATATTTATACCAATATTTAAATACGGTCGTTTGCAATTGTTATTGTAATTTTTTTTTCTAATGTATTTTAGAGATGAACATGTTTGCATATATCAATGATTCTTGAAATTGTATATTTGAATAAAGTCTAATAATCTGTTTAAATTGGATTCATATTGGAAAAAGTTTGTTGCATAAAGATCATTATCCTTGCAAATAAGAACTTGGTCATTAGCATTTCTATCACAGAAAAAGAGAAGAGATCTCTATAGGAGGAGAAGAATGGAAAAGAATAATAGAAAAAGAAAAAAAAAATTATCCATAATTTATACTATATATATATAAGAGGTCTATCAAATTAAAGAGAATCTTTACGTACGTATTTTATCCCTATATTTCTAATAAATACATATTTTTCTCTTTTGTCAAGGAGACACTACTCTTTGAATATGTGTGTCTTTCAAACTATTTGTTATTTGTTAATGGACACGATTGTTTGAATGTGCGTGTCTTTTAAGTATACAATTTACGCTGATTATACGTGCATGTTCGGGAGAAGATAGTTTATACATCTAGAGAGAGAACTGTTTGGTATGAAATTGGAGAAAGTGTCTAGAGAAATAAATAAAGTTTGAGAAAGAGAAAAGGATTGAAAGAAAATAAGTTAACAAGTTCACATGAATTTTACAGAAAAATATTAAAATCAGAGTGACAACAAAAAAATTTTAGAGAAAATTTTACGTGGAGAAAAGTTAGAGATATGAGACATATAATTTTAAGATAAATAAATAATTAGGAATACACATAGAGAGTCAATTATATTTTAAAATATTTTATCTACAAAAATATGTTTATGTCTGCCTTCTATATAATTGAAAATGTTTGTTTTACTATTTTTAAAAATTTATGATAACAAAAACTAAGTTTAAATAATATTTTGGGTGTCTCAAATAAAAAAGATTATTCAGGGAAAAAATATAATTTTGGTCACTAAATTTTGGATATAGTTATCATTTGGTCCCTAAGTTTCAAAATGTTACAATTTTAGTCTTTATTTTGAGTTTAGTTTTAATTTAGTCCTGAGATTTTGAGATGGTTACAATTTTATCCTTAAGATTTGACTTTTGTTTCATTTTGGTCTCCAAGTTTCAAGATTTATAGTTTTGACCTCAATTTTTCATTAAATACTCATTTTTTGTCATTGATGTTAATGTCTACTAATTAATTTAAAAGAACTAAAATCAATTAAAATTTCTCATTTCTCATCCCTATTAAATTTAAATTTGATATTTCACTTCATAAATTCAAGTTGATGAAATTTAGTGTTTCTTATGAACGTAATAACTTTCTTTTCAAATTTTTATTCAATTTGATAGAGTAAAAAAAATGGTTAAAATATCGTTTTGATCTCAATACTTTAATTTTTGTTCAATTTTAGTCCATATACTTTCTAATTTTAATCTCCAAACCTTTAATAAATCTTAAATTTAGTCCACATTAGTAGTTTATTGTTGGTTTTTGTTTTTTTTAAAAAATAGTATTTATTAGCATTTTTACTATAAATTTTGAAAACATATTCACACATTGTATTTATTTGAATGAAAATTATTATTACTATTTAACCTAGTTCACTAAAAATTAATTTAAGATTTATTAAAACTATACATATTAAATTAGACAATTGAAAGTAAAAAAACTAAAATTGTGATAATATCATTCATATTTGACTTTTTTTTAAAAAAAAAAAAAAAACGTACATTCTCGTTTAAATTTAATTTGAAAAAAAATACAAATATTTTGTTATTATTATTATTATTGGCATATTAAAAGTCAACAACAACTATGAAGTTTCAAAAGTAATTACATTTTTTCCATTTTTTTCCATAAACAATTCAAAATAATTCCATATTTATAAGTAGCGAAGCTGGAGAGGACAGATACGTAATTGAAGTGAAAAAATAATAATAATTAATAAACATATATTTGTCATCATTATATACCATATTTGGTCATTATTTGTACCATATATAATTTCAAAAAGAAAATGTGTATATATTATTCCGTTGCAAAACAAATTGAGGACAGTAAAAAAGTAACAACAAATTCAGAATGAAGAAATCATTAGGCCGTCAAAAAATCGAAATCAAGAAGCTAGAAGTGAAGAGTAGACAGCAAGTAACGTTTTCCAAACGCCGTGCCGGACTTTTCAACAAGGCGGCGGAGCTCTCCATTCTCTGCGGCGCTGAGATTGCTATCCTCGTCTTCTCTCCCACCGGCAAAATCTATACATTCGGCCATCCTAATGTTGATTTGCTTCTGGATCGTTCCCTAACGGCGAATTTTGCTCCCCCGAAGCCGGCGGAATCCTACCTCCCTCTGGCGGAGTTGAATCGCGATTTCGATGATGCAATGGCCGAGTTCGAAATCGAGAAGAGGCGCGCGGCGGAGGTAGAGAGAATGAGGAGTAGCGGGGGATTCTGGTGGGATGAGCCTGTGGAATGTATGGGAATCGAGGACTTGAAGCGATTCCGGTCGTCGTTGGTGGAACTCAGGGGAAAAGTTGCAGAGAGAGTGGAGAAATTGGCGGCGGTGAGAAATGGAGGGCTTCTGATGCCTGCGGCGTCGTTTCACCTCACTGGAAACCTCCAATGTGCGCCGCTGCCACCGTTTCATCTCGCTGGGAATCACTCCGTCGCGACGGAGATTGAGGATTTGGGGTTAGGGTTTCTCTGATATATATGTGTAAAAAAAAAGTTTTCACGTCTTATGAAAATTAACATGTAAATGGGTCGGAGTGATTGATTTTGGGAAATTTGTCACATTATTTTCTCAGAAAGAAAAAAAGAAAAGGAAATTTGTCAGATTATTGATGTATTTTTTGTTGTGAATCATAAGTCAAATGGGAGTCAAATATTCAGTTTTGTTACTCCAAGGTTGTCGGCTCAAGTTTCATACTATGGTGTTCATAATATTAATGAGCATAAATGATGCTAAACTTTAAGAACTATTGCAATGGGATTTGATAATGAGATCAATATATTAAATCCTAAACCCTAAACAACATGTAAACATATAATGCATGTCGGATCAAACCAGGAAGCAGCAGTGTAGGTCTTGTAACGAGAAAATTCTTCATTTATTGAAAGTAAAAAAAAAAAAAAAAAAGTTTTAATCCTATTTGGGTCTCTAGACTTTAAATCTTGTTCTATTTTTGTTTCTAAGCTTTTAAAAACGTCTGTTTTAGTCCCTAAACTTTTAAAAAATCTTTATTCTAGTCTGTACTATTAAGATTTTGTTAACTCTTTGATGAAATTGCGTCTAGCATGTGTTGAGCAAAAAGAAGGTGAATTAAAATGCTAACAATCAAGATAAAGTACTGAACCGCCAAAATCGTAAATGTAAAATGACTTTTGAGTTCTATAGATCACTTTACCACCTAATTAAAAATTCAAACCCACATTTTTTAGCGCGACTAACTTATTTGATAGTCTGGCCATAAAAAAATACAAGTTATCTCATCATTTTGTTTAACAATTAACAGGTTTTTAATAACAGATATCAAAGTAAGCACTTTTAAAAGTTTGGGGACTAAAATAGACGTTTTTAAAAGTCCAGAGACCAAAGTATAACAAACTTCAAAGTTCAAGGTCTAAAATAGCATTTCAACCAAACAAACATTGTGTGGGACTTATTGTAAATATGTTAAGTTAGGTGTAATGCAGATGCTCATTATTAGTGTCAATTGACCATATGTCACTTATCCATTACCCCATGTGTCGTTCATGTGTCTCAAGATTACACACTATTCGTGTTCATATAATCTACCTCCTACTTGCTAAATTACCCATAAATAGTGGCATTTGGTGGATTTTGAAATACACACATATTGGTAATCAATTTGAATAGATTGGAGAAATTGGAGAAATCCATTCTTTGTTATTTTATTTAAATTTTATTATTTATTTATTTTATATATTTATATATTATAATATATTTATTTATTTTATTATATATTATATTTTATCTATATCCGTGTTGTCGTCGTGCGTTATTGTGCTCTTCAAATTCAAAACACGTTATCAACGAGCTCCTATCGTTTTTCTCGGTAGGTCCTAAATGTATTCCGTTTTTTCCCTCTTCGTTATAATTAATAAACTTAACGTTATTTTTCGTATTTAATATTTATTAAATTTCTAATACAATAGTTTATGATAGTGATGTCATGAAAAATCTCACAAAATTAGAATTTTCCGCCCTCAATATTAACGGCAGTAATTATTTGTCATGGATACTTTATGCCAAAATCCACTTGGATGCTATAAATCTTGAAGAGACTATTAAAGAATGAAATACAATATCCAATCAGGACAAAGCAAAAGCTATGATTTTCCTTCGTCATCATCTCCATGAGGGATTGAAAATTGAGTATCTTATAGTAAAATATCTCGTATCTTGTAGAAAAATTTGAAATAGATGTATGATCACAAAAAACCAGTTATTCTTTCTAAAACTCGTTATGAGTTGATGCACTTGATGCTACAAGAATTCAAATAAAAAATTGGTTACAACTCCACATTATTTAAAGTCACTTCGAAATTTTTGCTATGCGAAGAGAAACTTACTGATGTTGATATGTTAAAGAAGACATTTTCTACATTTCATGTCTCGAATATGCTCCTACAGCACCAATATCGAAAAAAATGTTTTAAACAATATTCTTAACTAATTTCATGTCTTCTCATGGCTGAACAAAATAACGAGTTATTAATGAAAAATCATACATCTCGACCAACCGGACGACGCTATTCCCTGAAGTGAATGATGTGAATTTTAATAATAATCTTAGTCGAGGTCATGACTGTGACAGATGAAGAAAGAATTATTATTTTCGTGGTGGTTGTTCTAATCATTCAAATTTCAAAAGAACCACACAAATGATGATCGCAGAAGAAAAGCTCCACAAGATAAGAGTTCAAAAAGTGTTGAAAATAAATGTTTCTGATGCGGAATGACTTGGTATTGGGCACGTACCTGTCGTACGTCAAGACACTTAGTTGATCTTTATCAAGCATCCCTGAAGAAAAAAAGAAAAATGTAGAAGCAAAATTTGCATACTAGGATAATGACATATTTGACCCATCCCATATGACAAATTTGGATGTGACAGACCTCTTTGAATCTCCTGAAGAGAAAAATCGGCAGAATTAATGGAACATCAAATGTTTCCTTTGACTTTGAAAATATCTAGAGTTAATGTTATTTTTTAATTTATTCATCTCCATGTTTTTTTCCTTCTCAATAATGTTAAACTTGTATATTCCAAATATTGTTTTTCTTATTGTAATTATTTTCTTTTAGTGAAGAAACTTGGATCATTTTCATATGTTGAGTGACTAAAAGATGAGTAAAGAATATCTATGTCTGGCAAACAATGCAACTATACATACAATACTTACAATTATAAAATATTTTTCCAAACTAACTATGTTGGAAGCAAAAGTTAGTACAATATCAAGTTATACAAACCTAATTGAAGAGTTTGGAAAAACAAACATTATTTTACCCAGAGGAACAAAATTTGCAATTGACAATGCATTGTTATCAAAAGAGAAATCTACTTAGTTTTAAAGATATACGTTGCAATGGTAAGACTAATAGAAAGAATAATATGGAGTATCTATATATCACATTTATTGTCTTATATGAAAAACGTATACCGGAAGACATATCCAACAATAAATCTAAAGTTCATGAATCCAGACATATTTACAATTTGGCATGACTAATTGGGTCATCCAGGATCTATAATGATGAGAAGATTTATTTATAATTCAAATTGGCAATCATTGAAGAGCTAGAAGATTCTTCAATCTAATAAATTATCATGTGATACTTGCTCTCAAGGCAAATTAATCATTAGACCATCACCCGTTAAAGTGGGGACCAAATCATCTGCATTTTTAGAACGAATTCTTGGTGATATATGTGGAAGTGGAGCGTTTAGATATTTTATGATATTAATAGACACATCTAGCAGATGGTCACACGTGTGTGTTGGACAGGTACTAGCACGCAGCGAAAGCAACGAGGATCGATAAGCACTCTAATTCATTAATTTTGGCAGAAAAGAAAACATGCTCAAACAGAATTTAAAGGGTTTCAAGACATGCCTTTGAAGAACCGTTGAAATCTTGATTTTCAGCTCCTAATTCTTCCAAATCTCTGTGCATACTACCATAAGATTTTCCCTACTATTCTCTTGGTGCTTTAAATTGAGTTGTAGGACTCAAAATAAGCTGGAATCAAAGGATTTTGGAGAAAGCTCATTGCAACAACCCAAATGAAGAACACTTTCTTCTCATGAATTTTAGCTAAAATTCTTTTAGTTGCATCACTTCAGATTTGTTATATAGGATGCAGCTCATGCTTGAAGTAATTGAAGGTTGAAGATAATGGGTTCTTTGTGAGCTAATTTGAAGATGAAGATGGAAAAATCCAATTTTTCCTTTTTTGTGTTTTTCTATTTCCAAAATCTATTTTTGATTTTAAAAACATATTTTAATTCTAAAATCAAAATTTATTAATTTTAAAAATTTAATTTTCTAATAAAATCAATAAATAATTATTTAAACAATTTAAATAATTCTAATTAATTTAATATCCAATATTAAATTAATTTTACATAAATTCATCTTTATATATTTAAATCATATTTACATATATATTCTCCAATTCCGATTTATTCTAATTTGAACATTTCAAATTAACTTATCATGCTACTCTAGAGTCAATCCATTTAGGAAGACCTCGTGGACCTACAGATCATGAGCTCCAACAATCCGAGATTAATCGACTAAGCTCATTAGACCGATCTAACCTTCATTCATCAACTAATGGATCACCCCTCACTGTAGATATATTATGTCTACTTGATATAACCATGATCCCTTAATGATCAATTGTTTTATGATCCAATCAACAAAACTGAGTCCCTCTCAGGCCAACGAGAGGGCGCGACCCCTTGTTCAAGACCCAGAATCAGCATTAAGGGAACAACCTCTCTACTATCCCTAAAAGCGGGTGTGAGTGAATTTCGTCTTGTACCCTATGTCCCCAATTATCTATCCAGTCTTACCCCTGAAATGGGAGATTTATTGAGCCGCAAATCTAAGGATAATTCCAAATAGACAGGAGTTCATAGTTAGCTCAGGATTAAGGTCAAGTTACCTAGGTCATTGCTTTGAAATAGTCAATCATAAACGGTAAACAACGTTATAAAGTAAGAGTGACTAATTTCGTGGTTCGATCTTGTACAAACCCTTTTGCACAAGGACACCCCTACTTCTCGTGTCCCAACATGAACGAATTAGGACCACTTCGTTTGTAGCACTTTACAACTCTTTGTAATAGCTACAAAGCATGCCACATCCAATAGTGTTACCAGAATAAGGTATCCAACCGTATTCATATACTATAGATCATTTTGATTATTTACTTGGACCTGATCCACCTTTATGTCTCCAGTACTCATCCAATAATCAAGGGACTTTCGGGTTTATTGGATTTCTATTAAGCAAAACATCTATTCAATAACACTTTATTGAATTTTCAGAATAAGTTCTATTGTTTACAAACCACGAGTTTTATGACATAAAACCCAACAGTGTGTTTATTATCAAGTCGAAATCTTGCATTTGCAATATTACTTGCTCAAATAATTAAGTTAAGAGCACAATTTTCTAATTATATAATTAAGATCATTTGTCTTGATAATGTTGGTGAATTTACATTTCAAGCTTTTGATGATTATTGTATGTCAATTAGGATAAGTGTTGAACATGTTGTAGCCCATGTTCATATATAAAATGGTTTAATAAAATCATTCATAAAACGTTTGCAGTTAATTGTCAGACCATTGCTTACAAGAGTTAAGCTCCCTACATATGTATGGGGACATGTTATTTTGCATGCAACGTCACTTCTATGCATTAGGCCAGTATCTTATCATAAATACTTGTCATTACAATTAGTTTATGGCCACTAGTCAAATATTTCCCATCTGAGAATTTTTGGATGTGCAATATATGTTCCAATTGCTCCACCACAACGTACTAAGATGGGTTCTTAAAGGAGGTTAGGAATATATATTGGATATGATTCCCGATCAATTGTCAAATATCTTGAACCCCTGACGGGTGATATATTTATTGCACAATTTGCTGATTGTCATTTGAATGAGACAAATTTTCCAATATTAGTGAGGAAGGAATTAAGAAGTTGGAAAAAGAAATTACATGGAATGCATTTTTATTGTCTCATTTAGATCTCCGTCCAGATCGATGTGAACTTGAAGTTTAGAAGACAAATTCATTTGCAAAATATAGCAAATCAGTTACCAGATGTAAAGAAAGTAACTAAGTCACATATATCAATTGTCGATGCTCGATAAAAAATTGATATCCCAACACAGCAAGTTTCATTAATGAGTTTGAAACATATCAGAAACGTGGTAGACCAGTGGGTTCCAAAAATAAAAATCCTCGAAAAATAAAAATAATTAATAGTAAAAAAGACTTGGTCGATGACGTAAATACCCATGAAAAAATTCATGGCATGACTAGTGAGGAAAATAAAATATCTAAAGATTATAATGAAATTTCAATAAACTATGTCATGACAGGAAAAAGATGGAACGAACTCATGTAGTTATTGACAACATTTTTTTATATAATGTTGCTCTTGATATTATATCTGAAAATAAGGATTTTGAACCAAAATCTATTGAAGAATGTCGACATAGAAAAGATTAGCTTCAATGGAAAGAAGCAATCGAGTTAGAATTAAACTCACTTTAAAAAAATCAAGTTTTTAGACTAGTAGTTCGAATACCATAAGGTGTCAAACATATGAGATATAAATGGGCATTTATGAGGAAAATAAATGAAAATAATGAGGTGCAAGATATAAAGCAAGACTAGTTGCACAATTTTCTTAGAAATACCTGGTATTGATTATGATGAGACGTATTTTTCGGTGGTGGATGCAATTACACTAAGATATTTAATTGGTCTGACTGTGTATGAAAGTCTGAATATGCATCTTATGGATATAGTCACAACATATTTATATAGATCTCTAAATAATGATATTTATATGAGAATCCTGTAAGGATTTAAAGTACCTGAAACATATAAATCAAATTCTTGAGAATTGTATTTAATAAAGTCACAAAGATCATTATGTGGATTGAAACAATCAGGATGAATGTAGTACGATTGCCTGAGTGGATATTTGTTGAAAGAACGATAACAAAACAGACCAATATGTCCATGTATTTTTATAAAAATCACAGTCAAGATTTGTTATTATAATCGTACATGTTGATTACTTAAATATAGTTGGGACTCCTGAAGAGCTTTCAAAGGCAATAGAATATCTTAAGAAATAATTTGAGATGAAAGATCTCGGAAAAATAATTTTTTTCCTTAGCTTGCAAATTGAGCATTTAGCAGATGAGATATTTATTTATTAGTCAACTTATACAATGAATTTTTTAAAAAGATTTTATGTGGACAAAACATATCCATTGAACATTTCAATAGAAGTTCGTTCATTAGATGTGAAGAAATATATATTTCGACCTCGATATGATAATGAAGAATTTATTGGTCCTGAAGTACCATATCTCAGTGCAATTGGTATACTTATTTATCTTGCTAATAATACAAGACTAGATATTGCATTTTCAATAAATTTATTAGCCAAATATAGTTTTTTTTTTTCCAACAAAAAGACATTGGAACGAAATTAAGCATATACTCTGTATCTCCAAGGAACGATCATTTGTTTTATTCAAATAAATCAAATGTTGATCTAGTTGGTTATACAAGTTCCGAATATTTATCTAATTCACACAAAGTTAGATCTCAAACAGGTTATTTGTCCATATATGGAGGAACCGTTATATCATGACGATCAGTGAAACGGATCGTAACGGCCACTTACTCAAATCATGCTGAAATTCTGGCAATTCATGAGGCTAGTTGAGAATGTGTATGTCTAAGGTCAATGACTCGACACATTTGTGGAACATGTGGTTCGTCTTCTAGTAAAAATCTTCCTACTATATTATACAAAGACAACATAGCGTGCATATCCCAAATCAAATGAGGATATATTATAGGAGATAGAATAAAATATATTTCACCAAAGCTTTTCTACACTCATGATCTTGAAGAAATTGGTTACATCACTGTACAACAAACTTATTTACAAAAGCACTGGCGACTCAAAAATCTCAAGTGACGTTTCCATGAGGGGAAGTGAATATACTATATTCTTTTTAATAGTATCAAATTATATGAAATATGTACTCTTTTTCATTCACTATGATTTTTTCCTAGTACGGTTTTAACAAGACATATTTCATATCTAAATAGTGACATTTAGTGAGTTTTAAAAGACGTAAATATTGGTGATCAATAAAAAAAGATTGGAGAAAGTTGAGAAATCCATTATTTGTTATTTTATATACTTTTTGTTATCTATTTATTTTATATATTATATTATATTTATTGTATTATATATTATATTTTTTTTATATATTCGTGTTCTTATTGTGCGCCGTTGTGCTCCTCAAATTCATAACATGACTCAACTTTTTCCCACCTTATAATTGTGTAGCCTTGAAATCTCAGGTAGGCCCTCATTTTTCTTTCAATCTTTTAATTAAGGGTTTGTTGGATGACATTTTTTCGTTTAAAAAATGATGCATGAAGTTAGTGAATCGAACTTCTGACTTCGATATTGATAATTTAATAAGTATCATGTCAGTTAAGCTAGGCTTGTTTTAGCGATGCTGGTCCTCAATTTGAATCCTAACACACACAGTGTACCTTTATTTTATTTCTTTACTTTACAATATATATATTTACATTTGTTTTCAATACGTAGATTTATATATTTTATTTTATTTCTTAAATTTTAAAGGGATACATCTATAAATTATTTCAATTTTAGAATTTAAAATTTAATATGTATAGTTTTATATTATTTGAGTTATAAATTATGAACTTTACTATATACATATATATGTGTATAATATTATTCGGTATATTATTTTGACTTTTTTAGAACATGTAAGGTGGGGAAAGAATCAAACTTTAAGATCGATAGTCAAATTTTATGTTAGTCGAACTAAACTCTTTTTTAAAGGCGTTCAAGTAATGACCCAAAACAATTAGTACAATTTAGATTGTGTATGGTTCACGCATTCACCTAAAATAATTTGAACAAACTCAAACTTATAGTTTTTTTAGACAACTCAAACTTATTATTAATTCTAAAAGCATGTTTTTAAAAAAAAAAAAAAAAAAAAATCAATAGAATTATATGTACATATATTTATTTCAATTTTACTTAATTTCATGATTTGTTTAGATTGTATATTCTCCAACACTATTGAATATATATTTTTTTTCCCACTTAAAAAAGACTTATTTTAACACCATCAAAAGAACAATTTTATACTTATAAATCAGAATGAATTCCTTAATCTTAATTTAATATATAAAAAATTAAATAAAATTTTTCTATACTAACTGTTGTAGGGTGAAAGAATCAAATCTCAGACCTTGAAGTTAATAGCACACGTTCATGTCAATTGGACTATAATCGATACTTAGGAGACATTTGGGCAAATGCTATTCTAAGACTATAATAATCACCTCTTATTACCGTAGATATTATTTCAAAACCTCTAATTAGTTACAATAAACTCTATTTCAAAACTACTATTTGCTATGATATTTACTATTTGTTATAGTTTTTACTATTTTACCCTCATCATTTTTTTTATTGTTTGTTATAGTGTTAACTACTTCCTTATCAAACTAAAATAGTTGATACCTCAAACACATACTATTATAATCCAAACTAAAACAATCTATTATAACCAACTACTTGTTCTAAACAAACCCCGTTGTTAAAATTTTTATTAGATAAAATCCAAGGATTAAATTTAGGAATAAATGGTAAAACTGCTGAAAATAATTTAAGTACAACAAAATGTCACTATCTGCCCTAGATAAATATTGACATGTTACCATATTTACAAATAAGTTGACTCATTTTCGTTTATTTGAAAACAACCTTAAATTTAGGATAATTGCAATTGGTAGCATTTTTAGGAATAATAACTAAGTGTATAACATCATTTAAAGAAAATTGCAAATATAAATAAGTCTATCAGCGATAGATTTCTATCGTTGATAGACTCTTACCAGTATATCACTAACTCCTACCAATAATATGACATATTAGACTATTTAAGTTTGGACATATTTACAATTTTTTTAAAATCATATTATATATGCTAATATTTTGGATGCAATGTCTATAACGTTCTCTTGAATTTATATTTATTTTTTATTTAAAAAAACCGTATTTGTTTCCAAAAAAAGAAACATTATAAAAACAATTCGATCGTTCTCAATGAAGTCTGACTTTCCCTCCCAAAAATGAATCATCATCATTCACCAAACTCCGACTCCAATAGTTTATGTTAAATCCATCAGCTCTCACCTTCGATTTCGCCTTCCTTCAATCCGTTCTCCTTTGATCTTCATCCTTTCGTTGACCTCCGCCATTTCCAATCCTTTCCATTCTTTCCATGGCACAATCACCGTATCTACTCGCTGCAATACTCCTCCATTTCTTGCTCTTCGCCGATCCCATCTCCTCCAATCCTCTCCTTACACCTTCACATCGCGCCATGGTGTTGCCTCTTTACCTCTCTTCCCCTAATTCCTCCAAATTGATCTCCAACCCTCACCGCCATCTCCGCCAATTCCCCAGTTCGAATAATCGCTCCAACGCTCGAATGCGCCTCTACGACGACCTCCTTCTCAATGGGTATGTTCCATTTCCTTCAAATTTTGGATGGTTGTGTTCTTTTTTTTTTTTTTTTTTTTTTTTTTTTTTTTTAAATGAAATGTGGTTTTTCTGTTTAGGTATTATACCACGCGGCTTTGGATCGGAACTCCGCCGCAGCAATTTGCGCTTATTGTTGATACGGGGAGTACGGTTACTTATGTTCCTTGCTCAACTTGCGAAGAGTGTGGGAGGCATCAGGTTAAAATGTTTAGAGATCGATCCTTGTCAGATCATTTATAAGACTTTCATATTCATATTCATATTCAATCATCTGCTCTTTTTCTTTTGATTGCTTTCTATGAATATTGATTTGGGAATTGGTAATTTGTCACAATCTGGTAAGGAAATAGATAAAATGATGGATCTGTAAATGACAAAAATTGTTAGATGATATAATAGTAAATTTACCTTCACTCATAAGTTTTTGGGTCAATTGACGATTGAAGACGGTATCAAAGTAAGTGGTTGAGGAGGTGAGGAGGTCTTGTGTTTCAAACTCTTGCACTACAATGTATTTCCTCCCCAATTAATATTGATTTCCACGTGTTGGGTCTTCTATATATTCCAAGCCCACAAGTGAGGAGAGTGTTGATAATATAATATTAAATTTACCTTCACCCATCAGCTTAAGTATTTGGGTCAATCGATAATTTAAAAAAATCTCCTTCGATGGGTAAATTGTTTTTAGGAACAAGTGATCTTGAAATGGTATCTGACTCTGAAGATCGGAATATTGTTTCCCTCCTATTTAGAGAAATGTGGATAACTAGAAGGCATTAGCTATTTAATGAATGTGACAGAATTGTATTGTCGGTATTCTATATGGGTCTTGAAGCTTGTCCATATGTTAGTTTTGTGGATAAAATTTCTCTAGTCATTTATTACATTTATATTAAATCATTTCTAGTTTTTTCTTCATAGGTACCTTGCAATGTGCTGTAGTTGCTACTTAAACTTTTATTTCTATCAGGACCCAAAGTTTGAGCCAGAATCATCAAGCACTTATGAACCCGTTAAATGCAATATTGATTGCACTTGTGACAATGACGGATTGCAGTGTGTCTATGAGAGGCAATATGCTGAAATGAGTACTAGCAGTGGTGTCCTTGGTGAGGATGTTATATCTTTTGGCAATCAGAGTGAACTCATACCACAGCGGGCTGTGTTTGGTTGTGAGAATGTGGAAACTGGTGATCTCTTTAGTCAACGTGCTGATGGAATTATGGGTTTGGGCACTGGTGATCTTAGTATTGTCGATCAACTAGTTGAAAAAGGTGTGATCAATGATTCTTTCTCATTATGCTATGGTGGTATGGATATTGGTGGTGGTGCTATGGTTCTTGGTGGAATCTCTCCTCCATCAGATATGATTTTTAGCTACTCAGACCCTGTCAGAAGGTGTGTACCAAAGTCATTTAACCTTAAAAAATGTCCTTCATTCTGATTCATAACAATTACAATTGATACATCTCACACATTTACTTTAGTTTCGGGATGACAACAGTCCATATTACAATGTTGATTTGAAGGAGATACATGTTGCGGGTAAACGGTTGCTTCTGACTCCAAGCATTTTTGATGGAAGATATGGAACTGTCTTGGATAGTGGTACAACTTATGCTTACCTACCAGTGGAAGCGTTTGGAGCTTTTAAGGATGCTGTAAGCTTCTATATCTTTGAATTTAACATTCTCAGTCAGAGTTTCTTTACTTATGTCTGAATTTGAAGATTGTTACATGTTTCGCAAGGACAAGATGGTCTAAGGCCTACTTTTCCAGGACCATCTTTACTTATATCTCTGAATTTAACATTCTCAGTCGGGGTATCTTTACTTTGTTCTAGTTGCTCTACCCAATTTACATTGTTTCCTTGACAACCTTGACAAACGGGAACATTTTATATATTTGCGGATGATTTCAATTCACTGTGGTAAAGTGGAATGCCAAGTTCTTGTGTGATCTGAAGAACTTTATCTATACAATGAAATGGAGAAAGGAACAGAATGAAATGAAGAAAGTTTTGGTTTATTTTTATGAAAAGGAATGATTGATCCCATTAGTAAATATATCCCACCAGGCCTATAACCTGCCTCTCTTTTTGTGCTCCCTCGAATGTTGTTGCCTTGTATGTCTTCTTTGCCGTGCTGTGCAAATAGTCTATAGATCGAGCGTAATAGACTTTCTTCTTTTGCAAGAGGCTTGATTTCAATGTTACGCATGTGATCATGAGTTGTTAACTGTTTGGATCCTGTTTTTGACATTTTTGTTTTATAATGGACAATTATTTATTTATTTATTTATAATTTTACTATTATTATTTTTAAAAAAATCCTTCAGATTATGGATGAGCTTCATTCTTTGAAGAAGATTGATGGTCCTGACCCAAATTTTAAAGATATATGCTTTTCTGGTGCTGGAAGGTATGCCTAGCTACTAAGTTGTCCGTTTTAACGTGATTTACAACGAGTAATTAATTTGTTACTTTGTGTTAGTGATGCTGCTGAATTATCAAACATATTTCCGACAGTTGACATGGTATTTGATAATGGACAAAAGTTGTCTCTAGCTCCAGAAAATTACTTGTTCCGGGTAAGGAATAATTACTCTTGATTACTTATGAGTTTTGGACTTGTCTGTTACTTTGTGAATCCATGTGTGTTTACATGGGATTATGTGTGGGGTAGGGGTAATATATGCCTCCTTAACAAAATGAGAGCCTCCGGTTGATTTTATTATTATTTATTTATTTGTTTAGTTATAAACCTCCGTTTATTATTATTTTTTTTCAATTGATATAATGGTTATAAAAGTTTGTGGAATTGCTAAGCATAATAAGTTAACGGCTTCTACTTTACTTTGAATTTTCTAAATCATTAATTCAGCACTCGAAGGTGCATGGTGCATATTGTCTGGGAATTTTTGAGAATGGAAATGATCAAACTACTCTTCTTGGAGGTATGGTTTTTTCATAGTTCCCCAAGCCTAATTTTTCATTTAAAAACATATCACATTTTAGCATGGCTGTTTTTTTGTTATAGGAATCGTTGTCCGCAACACTTTAGTGATGTATGACAGAGCGCATTCAAAAATTGGATTTTGGAAAACCAACTGTTCTGAGTTATGGGAAAGGCTTCACATTTCAGATGATCATGCCCATGCTCCTTCAGTTTCAAATACATCACACGATACTGATATAGCACCTGCATCTGCTCCGGACGAGTCACCACATTATACGATTCCAGGTATAGTTAATTCCAAGGTTTTTTTTCCCTCCCCTTTTATGCCAGTACAGAAGCTCGACACCATATCAGTTGGTTCTTTAATAATTTTCTTTTCATTATGTGTCGGATATCTTTATTTGAGCTTAATTTATCTAAAGTTAAAAAAGAGTAGCTATGGCATTATGCCATCCTTCATGTCATGATGACAATTGAGGTTCTACTGGAATTTGTGACACGAGTATTGGTTTTTTAACATTTTAGAAATAGTATATGACCGTTTTGAAATTAAATTTTCATTTGATGACTATTTCAAAAAACGTATTATATGTGGCAATCTCTACCTTGAAGGCCTATTTGTTTCTTTGTTTTGTTTGTTTGTTTGTTTTTTTGTCTTTTTTTTTTTTTGTGGGGATAATAAACAATTTCATTGATGAATGAAATAATCCAAAAAATTTATAAAATAGCCCAATCAAAGGGTAAGGTAACTGAGACCATGATCTTTTTAGGGGCAGTAAATGTTTACAACAACAAAAAAACGCATTAAAAATAGATGAATCAAGGATGTCTTCGGATGATTTTGAGCTGTTGCTGAAGATCTGATAGTTTCTTTCCTCCCAATTCTAAAATAAAACCGCACAAATGATGCTGGACCAAATCACTGACTCGTGTTCTTTGAAGGGATGATCCATTAGAATCAATCCAATCCAGTCCAAAGATATAAGAGGGGTAACCAAATCCCAATTGAAGACGCTGAAGATATCCAGCCTAAATGGCTTGTGCACAAGGGCAATGGAAAAAAACTGTGATTCAAGGATTCATTAAAGGCCTGTCCGTTAAGTGTTTTCTTTTGTATTACGTGCAGGAGAGCTCCAGATTGGACGTATCACATTTGAGATATTGTTGAACATAAGCTACACAGATCTGGAGCCTCATATTACAGAACTTTCTGATCATATTGCTCACGAGTTAAATGTCAGTCATTCGCAGGTTAGTCACATGACCCATCGGGGATTGAAAATTCTTTTGAATTATTTAACGATAACCATGGTATTAACAAATAGGTTATAAATATAAATTTAGTCCATTGTTCTGCCTATTTGATCCCTAAGCTTTAAAAGTCATTAAAATTTGAATTATGGTTCTAACTAGTTTCTATAGTTAGTTGACTCAACTAATTATTGACGTTATATAACTATTGGATAAACATTGATGGACTTGACTATTATCACACCATGTCATGCCAAATGAACCAACATTAATTCAATGGACATATCATGTCATAGTTTAATTTAGTTTATAACATCGGTGGGAGGTGACTATTGAAAATTACAATTCAACGTTTTAATATGTAGTTGAAATGTATTGATGTTTAAGGAAATAGGCTAAATTTATGATTTACCCTGACAGATATCTCTCTCATTCTTTTCTTAATGTTTGAGTTTGTGACCATATCTAACTTCTTAATGCATACATTTCTAACCGTTGTTTCAGGTTCTTTTATTGAATTTTACCATGAGAGGAAATGATTCACTTATTCAGTTGGCCATACTCCCTAATGAACCTTCAGAATTTTTCTCACATGCGACTGCCATTGTAAGTGATCATGCCTGCAACTGTAAACTACATAACAACAAAAATTCACAAGCATGAAGCATCCCTTTAATATATATATATATTTTTTTTTTTTTCTGGCAGACAATAATTTCCCTGATTGTCGAGCATCACATGCAGCTACCTCCTACATTTGGAAGTTACCAGGTCCTTCAATGGAAGATTGAACCTCTAATGGAAAGGTAGGTATGTAAATATATGTAGATGTTAAATTATAGATTTAGTTAATAAATATTGATTGTTGTCAGTTGCCTATTTAGTTTTAAACTTCAAAATTTTTGAATTATGTTATTAAAATTTTGGTTTTAGTCATTAATATCATAAACATGATAATAGTGCTGTCAAAGTGGGCATATCTCAACTGCCATATGGATGTGTTAATGACCAAGAGGTCTGTGATTCATAGACATGACATTACCTAACGATGATTGAGTACATCACACAAGGAATTAAGCCAACTAGAGAAAATAATGATGGGTGGGCTAGATTTCCTCCGATTGTTTGGCTCTTGCCTTCGAGCTTTCCTCTATTTAGCTTTTGCTATTTCAAAAGCTTGTTGAGCTTCTTGTGGATGAAGTATCATTAACCTTCTTTTCATCATTTGCTAAAATAGCGAGCTCATTATCGTTTATAATATACTCAACGAGTGCAAGCATAATAAAATTTAAACTGAATTTTTTTACACTTGGTTTTGTTTTATCAACTAGCCCGTTTGTTTAAACAATGATTTTTAGCATTATGTTGTGTTACGGTATCTTATATTTTTTAGGATTAGACTCTTTTCATCGTATCAATGAAAAGCTATGTTTTCTTCCCCCTGAAAAAAAAACGACGATATCAATGGTTGGATCCTCTTAACCTTAACCTCAGGAGTCAGGAGGGTAATAATTTTTTAAGAAATTCATGGATTAAACAAACACAACCATGGGGACTAAAATGGTAATGTAGCCATACATATGTTACTTTTCATACTATATTCTTTGTTGAGTCTTGTATTCATGGATTGCTAATGTTGCACGGCACTAATATAATCCAGTCTCTTTTATATGGTTTAGATCATTGTGGAAGCGACTCTATATTATGGTGGGTTTAGCTATTATTGTCACACTTATTCTTGGGCTGTCAGCATTGGGAGCATGGTTTATTTTGAGAAGGAGACAAGCAGCCTTCAATTCATATATGCCTGTCAATGCAGCAGTTCCAGAGCAAGAACTCCAGCCACTGTAAAATCTTTGCCGACACATTTTTGCATTCTTGTCACTGTTTGCTTCTTTTTCTTTTTCTTTTTATAGGTTCAAATGTTCATTGGGGGACATATTTGAGGAATTATTATTTTTCAGGTTTTGTATTCATTTTATCTTCAAAGGTTCTAAATTCTAACCTTAAACAAATTGGAAGTTCCCTTTTTCACTTGGGTGCAATATTTAAATTTGATGGTGGTAGTATTTTAAACGAAAATGTTCTTTCTTTCTTCCTCTTTTTTTCTTCATTGAACAAGGGTATGGCTCATTCTTATTTTGATCACAGCCATAAAAAAAATGGAAGAGGTCTTCGATGTATAGATATATCGAACGCACCTAGTTGTCAATTGTGTAGACTATTAAAATCTAGACTAAAATACTATTTTGATTCTTGTATTTTGAGTTTTATTTCATATATTTTTGATAATTTTTATGCAAAAAAGACGGTAAATATATTTTTCACAATTTATAAAAGTGAGACTCAAAAGAGACTAATTTTTTTTTAGGAAGAATTAATAAGAAAATGACTTCATGGTAAAATTTTAAAATTTATTAAAAATATATAGACTAAAAATGTCCAATAGGGCTGAAAATGATTATAATCTAAAATCTATGTTTTTAACTTAGAAGAATTCTTCACTTGTATGTTAATATATAAATTCATTGATATATTTGGAGCAATTGCATAAAGGTCAATGTTCTCATTTTAAGAGTTGGTTGTATTTCATTAGTTGTATCCAAGATTCGAAATATTGTTGATAGAAATATCGAGGTTCCGATTTTATGGAAATATCAATATCAATGAAAATTTTGGAAAACTTCATGGAAATCGATGAAAATGGTTATAATTAGAAAATAAAACTTTGATTTTGACCAAATTAGATTATAATTGACCATTTTTAATCATCCTATCTATAAAGTAAGACAATGTTTAGATGTATATTGTAGAATATTTGTGTAAATGTCGATGCGAGAGTAAAAATTAAAAAAGAAATGGAAAAATAATTACAAAACAATATTAAATTTTGAAAATTAATTACAAAATTAAAGAACATAATATTTGTATATAAAATAATTGTAAATTGTTTATTATAAAATGAAATGGATACAAAAATAAAAAATCATAGCATTAAACTAACATAACATAATACAATAAGAATAGAAAAATCATAACATTAAACATAAGAGGGATGTAAAAAGCAAAACATTATAACACAACATAATAGAAAAGAAAGAATAAAAAGCTAGAAGTAGATAGAACTTGAGAGAAAATGAGAGAAATATTAAAGAACTCGCTTCAATTCAAATTTGAGATGAAATATATGAAAATTCAATATAAAATATTTGAGTGAAATATATGGTTTCTTGAAAATAATTTTTTTTAATGGTGAAAGAGAAAAAATTTCCATTAAACTAAGATAGCTAAAAAAAATCTTTGAAATTTCAATAGGTCAAAATTTCGATGAAAATATTGAAATTTCAAGAAATCGAAAGAAATCTACCGAAATTTAAGACTCCAAATTTCAAACCTATCCGAATTTTCAACTATGTTGTATCTATTCTTCAAAGTCAACCCAGTGAGGGGGAAAAAAAAAACAAAGAAAAGGTCAAAGGATAGGTAACCTTTGTTGACGTTTGATTGAATTGGCAGGCATTACTGAAAATTGCAGCTGGTTTAAGACATCCTAGCCAAATTCTGGACCTATCTTCTTCTCAAATCTTTCTCTACATTTACTAATCTGTAATGAAAATTGGTATAATCGTAATAAAATTTAATTGATAGATTAATCTTAATGAGCCACATTCACAAACATGATTGGATTGTTTTTAATCATATTTACTTAGAATTATGATTTTATAACATTTACTGTTATCGTCACAGTTACCGTTTAGAGTCAAACAATAATAGTAAGGTAGCAATAACAAGAAATGTGACAAATTTATAATTCTTATATTGTAACAGTAACAATAACGGTAGCAGTAACGATAATGATACCGATTTAATTGTCAAATTCAATTGGATTCAATATCCTACGTTCGTCAACTAGTTTGCATTTTTTATTACAGGTTTAAAATAAGTTCCCAATATCAGTATGGATATGAAACATAAATAAACAATACCAAACATAATCAAATAAGACCAACTTTTCAAATTACTATTGATTTATTACAGTTTTCTTGGAGTAAACATGACCTTTATTTTTAAAACAATGGGGTTTAACAACATGGTTAAAATTATTATTATTTTGAAATTACTAATTACGAGAGCTCATATTCTTTTATTGAAAATAGTTACTCTTACACGTTTTTAAGAAATGAGATAAATCTCTTTGCCTTTAGTTGTAGATGGTTTCACTATGTCATTTTAAGTATTTACATAAATAGTAAAAAGTAAATATAGCAAGAAGTTTAAAGTTCTAATGTAATTCAAATCGAACTCAAACTCAAATGTAATGTAGGCAGAGTCATATTAAGAAAAGTCTTATTTATGCTATATTTGCAAAAAAAATTAAAAATTGTAATATTTTGTTCAATCTAAATTGAATTTATGAAATAAACATTCTCATACCCTTTTAGTGTACAAGATGTAAAAGTTGTTAAGGTGTAAAATTTGTTATGGTAGCAGGGACAATTCCTCATCATTAGTCCAATTTAGAAAGAGACTATTAGAGGTTGTTTGGAAAACCTGTAATGAAATAGATTTGTAATATAATGTAATCTAAAGCCCATGTTTAGATTGAGTGTTTTGAGCTTGATTTGTAATATCAAACTCATACCTTTCCCACATTTTCAACCCAACCCTCTTTTCTGCCATTTTCATGTTTCACGATCCCATTTCTGTACCGTTCTCAGTTCTTCACAAATTCCAACATTTCTTTGATTCCTAGTAATCCTGATTACATTCTAACCTCTCAAATAGTCCCTTAGAATGCACTTAAAATACTATCCTCCTAGTTATCTAGAAGACAAAATATTGTATACTTCTAACTCTGGATGAGAATTGAATTTGACCTTCATGTTGCATACAAATTCTAACTTCTAAAAAGATAAGAATTTGAAGACATTCATATGACTCAACCAGAGGGGTTCATAGTTTCAAATCAAGAGCAAAGAGTTTGCAAGCTTAATAGATCCATTTATAGGCTGAAACAAGCATCTAGATCTTGGAACATCAGATTTGACACTACTCTCAAGTCGTTTGGCTTTGATCAAAACATTGATGAGCCTTTTGTCTACAAGAAGATCATCAACAGCTTAGTAGCTTTCCTAGTATTGTATGTGGATGATATCCTCCTCATTGTGAATGATGTAGGGTATTTGACTGACATTAAGAATTGGCTAACTGCCCAGTTCTTAATGAAAGGTTTGGGTGAGGCGTAGTATGTTCTAGAGATCCAGATCATTCAGGATCGTAAGAACAAACGATTAGCCCTGTCTCAGGTATCGTATATTGATCAAATGTTGATCAGGTACAAGATGCAAGATTCCAATAGAGGTTTATTACCCTTCAGGCATGGAATCGTTTTATCTAATGATCAATGTCCTAAGACACCTCAAGAGATTGAGGAAATGAGATGGATTCCCTATGTTTCAGTTGTAGGAAGCTTGATGCATGCAATGTTGTGTACCGGACCCGATATTTGCTATGCAGTAGGATTATCAGTTGGTATCAGTCCAGTCCAGAATTTGATCACTAGACAGCGGTCAAGACGATCCTCAAGTATCTTCGGAGAACGAGGGATTACATGCTAGTGTATGGAGAAAAGGATCTGATCCTTATAGAATACACAGATTGTGACTTTCAGACCGATAGAGATTCTCACAAACTGACATCGGGGTCAATGTTCACTTTGAATGGATGGAATGTAGTACGACATAGCATCAAGTAAGAATGCATCGCAGACTCCACTATGGAATCCGAATACGCCGCTTGTGAAGTAGCTAAGGAGGCTGTTTGGCTGAGGAAATTCATTTCAGGTTTGGAAGTTGTTCAAAATATGGATTTGCCTATCGCTATTTCTTGTGATAACAGCGGGGCTGTGGCAAATTCAAAAGAGTCTCGGAGTCATCATCGGGATAAGCACATTGAACGGAAATATCACGTAATCAGGGAGATGTGCATCACGGTGATGTGATAGTCACGAAGATCGCATCGGAGCACAATGTTACTGATCCTTTTACAAAAGCCTTCGCGACTTAAGTGTTCGAGGGTCACCCGAAGAGTCTGAGTCTGCGGGACATGCAACATCTTGTCTAGGGTAAGTAGGAGATGATACTGAAGTGTGCCCTAGTTTATTGTATATTGTATATGTTTTTCATTGTCTTCCAAGTCATTAGGACAAGTAGGAGATTTTTGGGATTGGTGTGTTGGGATTGGTGTCCTAATTCTTCCGAAGTCTTGTTGTTTGTAATAATACACATTGTTTGATGAATAAAATAAATGTTATTTCATTTTGGCATTTACTCATATCCAATAAACAAAGCTCCGTGGTTATCTTATGTAAACTTAAGCGTGTATATGTGATGTACAAGTGGATCATACCTTAACTGATAATTTAAATAGGTCTATAGTATAAGGATTAAGGTTAGATACCTGATCTTAGTGACACTACGGATATGGCCTGCTTTGTAGAGGTTTGCAAGTGTTGTAAACTACTATAGATGGTAGATCCTGACCATTCATGTGGAGATGTGCGAGCGAGGGTGTCCTATACAAAGAGTTTGTATAAGACTGGACCACGAGATGAATAAACTCTGTATATAACGCCGTTGATACTAGAGACTTACATCTCACCTAAATGACCATAGATGACACGACCTCAACCGTGAGTGTTTTAGGAACTTCTGCCTTTGAGGCGGTCCTTTGATTAATATGGGTGAAAATGGCCAGATTGACAACTTAACATGCTTACCTTTTTGGGGACTTGTCTGATCTGGGAGCTGAGAACTCAATCCACAAGATGGAATTCATTCATTTCTTGAAGCAGGAATAAGTAGAGAGATTGCTCCCTTAAGGGTTGATTCCGGAGCTTGAACATAGTGGCCACAAATTCTCTTTGGAAGAGATGACTCAGTCATAGTAGGACTATGACTTATGTTCATTAGAAGAATCAGTGATACTTACGAAGTTAGATGTGACTACAGGGGCATAACGGTTATTGGCCGAGCTGTACTTACAAGCGATCTGTGAAGGGTTGTAGCACTGCTGATTGGTTAAGATGGACATGTAATATATTTGTGGTAAGGAGAGTTCAATTGTCGGTCTTTAGTGAAGTGTTTGGTAGTTAACGGATGGTGGATCCCATAACTAAAGAATTTAGTCAGCTATTCATGTACTGTTAGAGCTTCGAGCTACAGGTTCATAAGGTCCCCTTGGTAGCTCAATGGATTCAACTGAGGATCAGTTATTGATGTTGATTTGAAATGTTCAAATTGACAAGAGGTAAATTCGATTATATATGATATGATCAGTATGATGTATGAGATACTTATAGTGGAGGATTAATGTAAATGAGATTTATATTAAGTACTATGGAATAAAAAAGAGCTATGGTTTATATGTTTCATGAGATGAAATATTAAAACTATAGGTTATGAATATAGTATGATAAGTTGGTTATCAATTATATTTATAATAATATTAATTATTGGATAATTAAATCTTTTTCTCTAATAACCAACTGAGTAGGAGGTTTGGTGGTTTCATGGTAACCGTGAGATAAAAAGAAAATTGTTTTCCTAATTTTAGCAATATGAAAATTTGTGATTTTGAGATTTTCTCTATCGGAAAAACTCTCACGGAAGTTGTCAAGTAAATGGGATTTACTAAGCGACAACTTAACTAAGGTAAATGATCATGTAGTGTTTGTAGGCGAGAGACACGCAGCTAAGCGATGAGCTAAACGATCGCTTAGCTTTTGCTAGACGATCACTTAGCTTTTTCTAAACGATTGGGCATCGATCTATACGATAGGTTCAACCTTATTTCACTTGCTCAATCGTTTACACGATTTTTGTTTTCTTCGTCTTTTACCTCAAACCAAGTCCATACAGAGCCCACCCTCTGGATTTTCACACCGAGAATACCAAGGTAGCCTTCTTGGTGGTGTCATACTCAACTTGACGCCGTCGAGGTTCTGTTGAGGTCGTTCGTGTTGTTGGGGTGTTCGTGACCTAGGTGACATTGAGTTCGAGTGTGTGGTGTTTGTGCAGTGTCGCGGTTGTGTTGGCCGAGCGTTCAAGGTTGTTGTGTTTGAGCGGTCGTGATCAAGAAGCATTGGCAATAAGTCTACAAATGTGTGTAAATTCTCCTTTATTTTTTGTAGTTTCTGTAGGATTGTATCAATAGTAGCGGAAGTACAAGGATCATCTAAGTACTCAAATTCACTAATTTTGGCATAATATAAAGCATGTTTCTGCAGAAAAATGGGTTTCAAGACATACCTCTTGTAGAACTTCTTCAAAGCTCCTTCTCCAGCTGCAATCTTCTCCAAATCTTATTGTAGACCACCTCAAGATCTTCCCCACTGTTCTCTTGGTGCTCTAGATTGAGTTGTGGGACTTAAAACAAGCTTGAATCAAGGGATGAAGGAGAAAAGCTCACTGCAACAACCTTGTTGAAAAACCATTCTTCAAACCGAATTTTCTCTAAAATTCACTATAGCTTGCATGCCCAATTTTCACTATAATCTCTTCATTATATTGCAGATCAACATGCAAAGAGAAGAGCTGCATGAGTTGTAGCTCATACTTGGAGAAGACAAGGCTAAGCTATTGCTATATGTGTGAGCTAGTTCAAAGATGGATAATGGAAAATCTTCTTTTTCCATTTAAGTGTTTTATTTTCTTATTTTTCCAATTTTATATAAAAATCAAAATTTGATTTTATAAATCTATTTCAATTTTAAAAATAAAAATCTAATTAATTTCATAAATTAATTATTAAATAAAACTTAATTAATTTAATATCAAATATTAAATTAATTTTAACACATATCCATCTTTATATATTTAAATCATATTTAAATATATAAATTCTCCTATTCCGTTTAATTTCTAAAATTAAACATAATTATATCTCATATAATTACTAATTCCCTTAATTATAACTTGAATCTTTCAAATTAACTTATCACGCTATTCTATAGCTAGTCCGTTATGAGCTAATAGGGGGATCTCGCGGACCTATAGATCATGGGCTCCAACGATCCGAGATTAATTGGCTAAACTCATTAGACCAAATTAATCTCCATTCGTTAACTAATGGGTCATTCCACTAAAGCCCATAGTTGCACTCTCCTCACTATAGATATATTATATCCACATGATTTAACCATAATCAGCAAGTCGACCTTCACAAGTTGTTCATAATAACGGCTGGATCAAATATCTGTTTTACCCCCGAGATTACGTTTTATTTCTCAAGTCCCCACTGATCCTCTAATGAACAATTGGTTTGTGATCCAATTACTAAACTAAACTATCTTAGCCCAGTGAGAGGGTGGGGGCTCTTGTTCAAGACTTTGATTCAGTACTTGAGAGAACAACCTTTTTCCTATCCCTAAATTGGGTTGGCGTGAATTCCGTCTTGCACCCTATGTCCCCAGCTATCTATCCAATCTTATCCCTAAAATGTGAGTCTTATTGAGCTGGCGCTGTTGAGCCAACCCTCAACTATGCAACTCTAAGGACAATCCCGATTAAACGGGAGTTCATAGTTAGCTCAGGATTAAAATCGAGTTACCTAGGTCATCTAGGTGAAATAGCCAATCTTAAACAGTAAATAACGTTATAAAGTAAGAGTGACTTATTTCTTGGTCTTGATCTTATGCAAACGCATTACATAGGATGCCCTCACTCTTCATGTCATAACATGTACGAATTAGGATCACACCGTATGTAGTACTTTACAACTCTTTGTAACAACTACAGAGTAGGCCGTATCCAATGATGTTACCAGAATAAGGTACCCAACCTCATTCATGTACCATAGATCATTTTGACTATTTACTCGAACCCGATCCACTCTTATGTCTCCACATAAAGTTAAAGTACTCATACAATAGTCATGGGTCTTAGTTTATTGGATTTAGACTTTCATATAATTTATGAGATCAATAACAAGTATATTGATAATAGAAAATGTTTTATCATTTTACAAACTGTGAGTTTTTAGGACATAAAACCTAACAGTTTCATGTTGTAATTTATGTAATGAATGCATAACCGTATGTTTCTATTTATGACTGTAATTTGTAAAGTTCATATATGATTATAATTTGGAATGATCTTTCTGCTGCTCATGAAAATCCTCATGATCGATTTCCTTCAAGTAGCAGATCGAGGGATATACAAGAAGAAGGGTTCTTCAAAGATAGTATCTCTTAACTCTATTTCTTAATAAAAAGCATGTTGAAATTTACTATTTAAGAATGCGCATCCTATATGTTTATCGTAAATTTGTTTTTTTTAATCAAATTGGAATTTGGACGATCCGCTTCCGCTCAAGGATCTCTTTAAATCGAGATCCTTCACAGTATACTTCTTGAGAAGGGGTTTTTAAGCTTAGGAGGAGCCTAAGCTACATGTGTGAAGTGGTCTTTGCTCGAAAGGGAAAGCTAAAGTACAAGTGAGAGGAAGTCTCACGACTTAAGGGGAGTTTAAATCTAGCCGAGTGGGAGTCTCAGTCTTAGAGGGAACCTAAGACGTTCTTCACTGATATCACAACTTAGAGAGAGCCTAAGTATCTAAGAGAGGGAGACTCACATTTAGGTGGAGCCTAGGTGAATGCATAGTTGAGTGGTTAAGCTCTACAAAGGCCACTGTAATTGTATTATCATTATAGATAAGTACCATGTTGTAATTGCTTATCATCTATAGTAGTGAAGTTATCTTTCCCGGGTATACTGCCTTCTAGACGTGGTTGTTATTCACCGAATTGGGTTAGCAATACTTGATAATCACTTTTTTTGTTATTTATATTTGTTGAATGTTCTGTGGAATGCTGTAATATCGTTTATAACATTGTTTGACGTGCGATAGATACTTCCATACTATTTTTCATAAATGATTCTTCACCTTTCAACCAGATGATCTTGTTATGGTTTACCTTTAAAAGAGTCGTTTACCTAAAGTATATTACCATAAACTGAGCAACAAGAAGATTGGTCCTTTTACTGTATTGGAGAAGTTTGGTGATAACACATACAAGATAGACTTCCTAGCTTATTTGAATATCAGCTCCACCTTTAATGATGTAGGTCTTTTCCCATATTTTGCTCCTGAGGGTTTCAAATTATCCACATAACTCCAAGGACAAGTTTATTTTTAGGTGGGGATGAGTTGATGTAGAGGTTTTTTTTGGGATTTTTGTATGTTTTATTCCTTTTTTTTTCACTTGCTTTTAAGCCATGTTAGTTAATTTGATTGTTTAGTTGTTTGAGTTGTTAGCTTTAGTTAACGTTTCGACTTCCCTAAGGGTGATTTAGTTTGTATTCACGTAACAAGATTGATACTTTTACTTTAAGAATTCTCCAAGACTTTGGTTTACAACAAAATAAGCTTGTGAGTTACATCTAATGCTACAAAAAAACTAAATAACATTTAATACTTCTGTTAAGCAAAATCCAAACAATAATATTAATATTCTTGGGGCTTTTCGACTTGGGCATCAAAGAAGAAGAAGCCAAGTGATTTGAGAGAGATTTAATCGAGAAAGAACCTGAAGCTTCAAGTGTCCAAATGCAAACATCCTCACACAAAGATAGTGAAAATAACGACAGGCAAGAAGAAAGCAACTGAAAATCAACTACCACTTCATCGTTCAAATCACACCATATAGAGAGTCCATGAAGAGGTTGATGAATCCCAAAAAGAAATAATAACCACGTTTGTTATAGTGGAGATATTAAAAAGCATTGTAAACTTGGATTTTAAATGAGATAATCAAACCACAGATCCAACAAAAAAGAAACTCAGTTTTCATTTTCAATTTTGAATTGCGCAAGAGTTTCCACATTTTTTCCAAGATTTTGAGATGCTAACCCGAGGAATACGAAGACTAGAGTGACCATTTCCACTAGTGTGCCATGGCCAAGTGAATTTATTCGAACCATGAATACTTACAATGACCTTTGTCCATAAAGAGTGAAAACTCATGTAGAAATTTCCATCCACATGTGACAAGCAAGATCACATTTATGTGATTAAAAATACTAATATCAATACCTCCATGAACTGTGAAACGATTTGTTTTTTTGCTAGTTGTTGTTCCTCAAAAGAAATTACGTTCAAAATATTTTAATTTTATAATGCTCTGTGTTGTTTTGTGTGGTTAATTTTCATAATTTGAAGTTTTATTTAAATTTAATCTTGATCGTGTAATTTGGATTAAATCATTTTTGGGGCTATTTTGAGAAGTTAAATGGTTTAATTTGTGTCGATAGGTTTAATTTGGGTAAGTGTGAGCTGAAGAGGAGTGGCAAAGAATGACTTTTAACTGGTCAAAGGTAGAGTTTGACCGAGATGATTTTTATTAAAAAAGTCAGCTGCAGGTTTTTTTTTTTTTTTTTTTTTTTTTTTTTTTTTTTATAATAATTTTATTTTAAAAGCGCCGCAGCCTTCCCATCTATCTTCTTTCTCTCTCTACTTCACGCGCTGAACCCCCTCGTTTTCGTTTTCTTCTTCACGCCAAGCCGGCCAAGACCCACCTCCGAGCTTCCACTTCCGCCGCCGCTCACTTCGTCCGCCTTAACGCCGCCGTCTTCCTCAGCTTGGCGCCGATCGCGGCCGGTGGGAGGGTTGGGAGTTTGGTTTTCTCTCTCTCTTTTAATCTGTGCTCTCTCTTTCAAGATCAGCGCCGCCGCTCGTGGTACCCCGCCGCCATTGGGTGTCACCGAGCTGTCGGTCAGCGTTCAGTTGGAGTAAGTTTCTGGTGATCTACGAGTACTTTGGTGATCTATGAGTACTTTCGATCTGATCTTGATTTTTGGTGGTATGGTTTGACTTATAATAATTTACCCATGATGTTTCGAGGTTAGATTCGGAGTTTGGTGGAGATTATAGCGGCTGTACAGCAGATTGAAAGACGTTTGAGTGACATTTCGGTAAGTGTTAAGGCCTTATAGTCCCTTGATGTGTTATTGGTTGCTGTAGCTGGGGTATTGGCTTTTAATCTTCGCGTTTGGCTTAGGTTTGAACCTTATTTCGGTGGAGATTGGGTGTTTTGGATCGAAGACTTTTTGGGTAAGTATTTAAACACTTTCAAAGTGACTTTACCCGTTGGATTTTGGGTCTTAATCATGGATTTAAGTTGTTTATTTATGTTGGAGGTTGGGATTAATCTTAATGTTTTGTTAGGGTTTCGACGTTTGGTTTCCACAAGTCAAAGAGAATTTACCTCGATGGTTTTTGGTTTCAAATTGAGTTAAGTGGTCAATTGATGATCGATTTAGAACCGTTGATTATGCGTATAATAACATTGTATGCCGAATTGTGTTGATATGTTATCTTATTGCGATACTGTATGTATCTTTGATAATTGTTCGTCAGCATGTCATGAAAACTGACAATCTGTGTGACGGGTTTGTGTGACACGAGTGTACAAGCTTTGTGTGGGTTATGGGATATGTACACCGTATCTGTGTGATATGTCTGAGTGATGCGGGCATCATATCTCATGAAATATTAACTGCTATGAGTTATGTACACTGTATCTGTGTGATATGTTTGAGTGACACAAGTGTCATGTCTTATGAAATATTATATGCTAACGGTTATGTGCACCGTATCTATGTGATGTGTCTATGTGATGCGGGTGTTATAACGTATTCTTGTATCCACGCCATATGCATTCGAATGTGTGCATGGTGACCTCACTAGGGGTTACTTACGATATTTTTGTAATACTCAAAATTTTCACTTTGTTTGTCACCCAGGCAAAGGCAAGGGCAAGGGCGTTCGAGGTGGTTGACAGGATATTGCCATAGCCATGGGAACAGATTAGTCATGAGCTTCTGCATCATTGTGGTGTGTTTTTTTTTTTTTTTTTTTTTTTTTTTTTTTTTGGTTAATTAGGCATTAGTGAATTTCTGTGATTATTTATCAAACATTGTTAAATTTTATGTTTTCCGAAACCTTGGATGCATAGTAACACCCAAGGTTTGTTCTATGGAAAGTTGGGTTATTACAAATTCCAAGCCGACCAAAGAAGACATGGGGAAAATAGACATAATAGATTTGGGAGATTGGCCAACACCGGCTTACATAATGCAAGGTGACCTCCCCTTGAGAGTGCGAACCTTTTCCATCTATTGATTTGCTTCTGGAACTTATCAATAATAGGCTGCTAGAAGCCTAGAAGGTGGTTCTTTTAGGATAACCCCCAAGGAGAAGCCTGAGGTAATGAAAAGGCAAGACCTCCACCTAACAATTAAGTGTTGCAGAATATGTTGAAGCTTAGATTCATCCACATTGAGCCGAATAATACTGATTTTTCCCATTTTATCTTTTTCCCTGAGCACCACTAAATAATCAATAGTTTTCAAAAGAGCTTCAAACGTTTGATCATCATACTTACAGAATGCCAATGTATTGTCAACAAATTGTGATAGGGGCACATGGACTTTGTTTCTGCCAACCACAAAGCCTCCATAAAGTCCTTGAGAACGAGCATTTTTTATCAAGACCGTGAAGCATCCACTGATCAACAAAAATAAGAAAGGGGAAAATGGATCCCGTGGTGAAACTGTCTGGCCTGGGGCTTTGTTTTTGCCAAGTAACTTTTCTCCTATCCAAATTTCTTCAACTGTAAAGGGTTTAATAAGCTTGGAGTCTTGTGAAGCAGAAGTTGTATTCTTCAGCTGAAGAATCCAATCTTTTGGTGTCCAATGAAGACTTCAAATTAGCAATAGTCCAATAGAATAAAGGGAAGAGAAGGACATACTGTGGGCTTAAGTGGAGATCCAAGTATCATCCCAAAATTTAATCTTCCTTCATTTCGAAGCTCATATTGGATACTATTCTTAATGAAGGGTTGAATGCTTTTGGTGGTAACCCCCTTCTTGATCTCCTTTTTCCACTTGAATTTTCTGAGTGATTTTGTTTCCCAACAAACTGTCGTTTCTTTGAGAAGAAGTGGAAGAATATTGAAAGGCCAAGAACGAGCCAGAAAAGACGGACCAACAAGATTAAGGAGCCTACCAAAATGTAACAAAGAAAAAAAGGACCAAGCTGAAAAGAAAGGGCTGCAATTTTGTGAGTGATTCAATTGAGCTTTTCCAACTGGCGACACACCCTTTTCTAGGAGAGAGGCTCTTTCTACCTTAAGCTATCCTTTCTGATCTTCCACTTTCTTCTATGTTTCTCATCATTATGATTATTGTGAGGAAGGTAGGGAGACGGGAAAGAACATAAAGGGTTTTGGGAGATGCCAACTTTAGATGGTCACAAGTCACTTGGTTAGAAGGGAATACTGTCTGGCCTATTGATAATAGTGGGTTGAGTATTGGGAATGTGAGGACCTCAGGAACAGGAACAAAGGTTTGTGGCTGTGGATTTTTTTTTTGGTTGCAAGAGGATACTTGGGGAACCAGTCATAGCTACCAAATATTCCTTCTGAGATAGGGGCTTATATTTTCTGGAGATTATTTCCTTACAGAAATAATTTGAGGAGTTAAATTAGAAGTCCTCAAAACATCGCTAAAGCTACTTGGAAAGAAGAGCCATACTCCTCAGTCCTCTCTCTACTGCACCCAGTACTAAGATGTCCTTGATCTTCAAGAGGAGGATCAAAATTCCAATTAACTAGATGGTGGCCTCCTCCTTGTTAATATTCTGAAGTATGGTTCCAGTTTTGAGGGGGCTTGTAAACACCTGTGGAGAAGCTCCAAAGGAGGTGACCTTCCTGGTGTTGGCGGTGACCTTCCTGGTGTTGTGGACCCAGTATGTTCGTGATCTTTGCTTGAAAGAGGAGGAAGATATAAATCATTGATTTTTAACTCAAACAAGGTGAAGCAAGCACTCCTGTTAAAATTATTTGGATGTACTTCATTTGTTCATATATATCCTCGGCACTGTAATAAACTTAATGCTTGATCCATTAAATTCATATTTCTTGGATACTCACCAAACAAGAAAGGATACAAATGTTATCATCCTCCAACTTACCAAATCTTTCTTACCATGGATGTCATGTCACCTTTTGTGAAAGTCAACTGTATTTCCTCAACTCTATGATTCAAGGGGTACATTATGACCTAGAACCACATAATTGGAACTACATTCCTTACTCTCATTTAAGGCCATTCTCCGAAGTTCTTATTTACTCCTTTTTGAGCCAACTCCCGTATCTATCTTTGAATTGCCAGAAATCTGATATGTCTGATCGAATGAAACATGTTGAGATAGATCGTCACCTCATCAGTGAAAAGATTGAGACAAATACTATTGATTTGAGATATGTGCCTCCTTAACAGCAAGTTGTTAACATATTGACTAAGGCTTTGCATGGGACCAATCTTGGTGGATTAATTTCCAAGCTTGGAATGATTTAGCATATACCATCCAACTTTCGGAGGAGTGTAGAAAATCAAGCTTGCCAAGATTATTTAGTGGTATATTTTATAATATTACCTTTCCATGTAGGTTTAGAATCTTTAGATTGATTGCTTAATTCTAGCGACTTTGATTAAGAAACCTTTTATATACATTTGAGGATTCCTCACCACTGTATCAATTGAAAAAACTGTTAGGAACCAAGGTAGTATGGGATGCCTTTGTCCCACATTGGTTAGAATGGGATGACTAATGTGGTACTTAAGTGGCTTGGCTCTCCCATCCCAATAACTAGCTTTTGGGGTGTGGTTCTCCAAGGTGCTTAAGTTCCTACCAAAAACCTTTTCCTACGCCAAGCTTCATGCATCACTCCTGAGGATGTCATAGACTGTCCACATTTTTAGAGATGCACTTTGGGGCGGAAAAGTTGATAAGTGAATGTGTGTGTATGTGTGTGTTGTGGGGTAGGAGAATGACCATCTTGTCCTGAGGGAGGGAGAGAGAAAATCAGTTGGTGGCTTTTTCTAGCACGTTTATACATTTCTAGGTGCTTGTCTTCTTAGTTAGGCTGTTTTGGCTTTTAAAGCTTTATGGACTCCACAACTATGAATAGTAGGATGTTCTTATTTGATATTTATATTGGTTACATCGGATGACTGGAATTGTGAAGATGCATCAAAGCCACTTTGGAGTTACGTGATCAAACATAAAAAATTAAGTGACCAAACAGTATGAACTTTTGACTTAGCATCTTGTATTCCTTTTTTTAAAAAAAGTTGTCTCCAGCCTGTCCATGTCTTGATTTTTAATATTGATGCATCACTATGCTATATCGTATCATATATGTATCCACATTTATGTTTGTTTTCTCATAACCCTTGTCAATATAGATTGGAATTTTATTTTATTTTTTAGTTTGAAGAGGAAGAATTAGAAACTAGATTGAAAACAACTACCAACAAGCCCTTTGTTCATATCGGATGGTTGGCCTCCTATCAAATATGAGCAAGCATGCTATGATGGTTGACGAAAGGGAAAACCTGGTTAGTTCAATGAGAAGGTTGTTAGCTTGGAATATACGGGTTGGACCAATGTAATTAAAGGGGTGTCTGGGGTGAGGAGATGAGATGAGATGAGTTGTGATATGAACTCAACTCATTGTTTGGGAGGCCAACTTCGTATGTCATCGACATTTTATACTATGTCCACCAACAGTGCATATAGCTCTCATCATCATTGATGCCTCGTTGCTCAACTCCGGCAACCACCTCCAACGACCAACTTTGGCGGCCACCTTCAATGGCCAACTCCGACAGCCAACTCCGGTTATCATCGCCTGCAGCCAACTCCAATAACATCCACACCATTGTTGACAGCCAACTTTGGTGGCCACTCCACCAACCCTGACGACCATTATTTAAAATTATGACTACTACAAATTGGGCTTTGTCACGAGTTTTTTGGTTTGTTAACGTTCGTGAAATAAAACAATCAATAAAACCTTAATTTAAAGCTTAAAAGTAACAATTAATTTAAAATACATATTAAACAACAAGAAATGTTTATATTTAAGTTGATGCACAAAATTGTCAATAAAAACACATTTGTTGACACAAAAGTACGTTTGTCAAAATGTTGAATTTCCAGTTTTTATTTTTATTTTAGTTCATAGTATTTTTATAGTTGTTCTTTATAGTAATTTAACATTAATAAAATCACTGATATCATCAAACAAACTTGTATGTAAAAACACGTTGAGAAAACATTGTAAGACACTTGAGTGTTTTTATTTTAAAAAGTTGTTATCAAAAGTGTTAAAATAAAAATGACTTACCTAGAAACGTCACATGTACAAATTTGTAAAATGATTGTTTAAATTAAAAAAAAAAATTGAAATGCATGATCCAAAAGTAAACCCTAAACCCCATTTCTCAAAACTTCCAACAATACTTGTGTGCTTAAAAGCAATAAAATAAAGTGCAATCTATAGGTTATTAAAAAAATATGTAGAATTTGGATAAAAAAGTTTCCAAACAAAAGTAATCATAAAAATAGATTATTTATGTTAAAAAAAACTACACCAGATACCCTTGACATATGAACTCAGCAACCTAAATACTAAAAACACAGACATATGAACTCCACTGACATATAAACTCCACAGACATGAACTCTAGATATATGAACTCAACTCAACGCGTCAGATAATCCCTAAGTGTAGGTTGAATGAGTATGCACACATGAGGATGGGGAATTTTGGGAGTCTTTTGGTAGAGGGAGGGGTCTGTTCTTATCTATATTGCTTTAGGGTACTTAATAAAAATATTGGACAGTTGCTTATATGGAAATTTAGTCCAAAATAATAATAAATCTAGCACGAGCTTAAATATAAAAAAAATTAAAACTTACAAATATGACAAATTTAAACTCAACCCAAATAAAAATGTTGAAAAGTTTCAACGTATCTTGATGTGTACATCCACCAATGATTGGCATTTACCAGTGTAAGCATCAATCATTATTTGACTACGATTTTACAATTAGGGAAAATCAACAATAGACATAAATCATAGATGACTTCGTCTCTGTAAATCATTGATTTAAGTTATCTTGAAAACAAATGCGGTAGAATACAAATTGATCTTTGTATCTCGGAGCACTACTCTCTTTCCATTCAATTAATGAAAAATTTTGTACCCCTCCCTCCTTGCACATTCATTTTTAGCTTAGATTAGGGTTAGCTTTGTTATTCTGATAGATAACTTGCCATCTTTTTAGCTTGTCTTCAATCAAGAATGTTTTGGTGACTAATGTTTCCGCTCATTTTGCCCCCACTTTGGGGTTTTTTCGATTGTCATCTGATAGGGAAACAAGGGATATTGTTACCCTTTTCTCTTTATTGGGGGATTTCAATATTCTGATGGGAGAAGGGACTTCTGTGTGTAGTTCCCTAATAATTTGGAGTCTTTTTTTGTTATTTCTTTTTTCTTTGTCTAGTCGACCCTTCTCCCTTAAGAGGTTCAATTCATGCTTCAATGTGGAGGATGAAAATCCCTAAGAAAGTTAAGTTCTTTATTTGGCAAGTTTTCCCTGCTTAGACAGGGTGTCAAGGAGGTGTCAAGGAGGATGGCTTTCTTGATTGGGACGTGGTGCTGTATCCGTTCTAGGAAAGCTGCAGAGTGATCATTTTCTTGGGAGTTGTGATTTTGCATATACTATGTGGACTTGTTTCTTTGATGGGTTCGGATTTTTTAGCTAGACAATGTGACTTTAGAGAGATGATCGAGCAGTTCCTTGAAGAGTGAGAAAGGAAAGTTCTTGTGGCAAGCGGAAGTGTGTGCTATTTTGTGGGGTCTTGTCTTTTGGGGTGAGAGGAACAATAAAGCCTTTAGAGGGCTTGAGAGCAAATACATTATGATGTTTGGTCCTTGCTAAGTTCAATGTTTCTTTATGGACTTCGGTTTTGAAGCTCTTTTGTAATTATTTGCTTAGTTTTGCCTTCCTTTTTCTTGCAGTTTTCAAATCCATATCTTTCTATTGAACTTCTATATTTATTTCTTTAATTTTTTTTATTGCATACTTTTAATCATTATTAGATGGTGAATTATGAAGAATAACTTTTACCCAGTTGGGAATAAAAGATTGTCTTGCAATGGAACCCGAGTGTGTTTAGTAATATAGAAGAGCAATAGCTGCTATATGTTTATTTACTAGAGAAGCTCTCTACACATAGGTTTGGTTCTTTGATTTGATTTCATTATAGCTCTCTTTTAAAGGACTCTCAACTTTTAAACCCTAGAAATGAATTTTCTTTTGGAAGCAGTTCATCTTTATTTATTTATTATTATTATTTTCTGTAGATTTCTAATATATGCTTCGTTTCTATTTAGTATTTTTGTGATTTGGCTATTATTTGCCATCCTTTCCCCCCCTCCCTTTATATATGCATTCCCTCTCTTTCATCTTGATTGAGTATGATATTGACGCAGGTGCAATGGGGGTATCGTTACTTAAACTGCTTCTTAGACATATATCATCATTTCTTCAACTTTCATCATCTGACTACATAAATTTACAACCAACTCTGAAGTACTACCAGAAAATAGAAGGGGTCTTGAAACTATTGAGACCAATACTGAATGCTGTTGTTGATTCAGATATAGCTTCTGATAAAGAGCTTACTCAGGCATTTGAAGAACTTGATCACTCAGTGGATGAACTAAGGGTGCTCTTTGAAAATTGGCAACCGTTGTCGAGTAAAGCCTACTTTGTAAGTTATACATTATCCTTATTTTTCTTTTTTTGATGAATACCTCAACTTTATTATTATTATTATTATTATTTTCCTAAAGAGTAAGTTTATCTCTCTCATCAACTAAGCCACTCTACTGACTGGGAGCATTTAAAAATGGAAATTCTAAGGTTTAGGCCCTATTGATTTTATTTTGAGTACCTATTTTTGAAAAAGCAGTCTTGTCTTGTAACTTGTATTCTTTTTCCCATGATTAACCATTTTTTTTTAATTATTGAAAATTTTGCTTGTTTTCTTACAAATTCTTTACTATGATTTTCATCTTTCCTATTTAAACATTTGATTTCTTATCCAAATTCATAAAACAAAAATATGTTTTCAAAACCTACTCTTTTTTTTTTAGTTTTCAAAATTTGGCTTGACTTTTATATAAAACTCCTAAAAAGTACATAACAAAAGAAAGAAATCAATAGGTGAAAGTAGTGTTTATAAGTTCAATTTTTTTTTTAAAAAAGTAAATAGTTATCGAGCGGGGCTTTAACAATAAGGTTTTATTGAGGCCAAATATCATTGAATCCAGCAGCTTTCAAAATACCAAAACGCTTCTAGAGTCAAATAGTAGCAGCTAGCAATATGATGTTTTCATGTGACTTTAACGATCTAAGCCCGAAGATATTGGTAAAGGAGAGAGAAAATTGTAGAGTTTTGATATCATACTCGTGTTACTAGTCTAGAAATGCACACCTTAAATGGCTTGTGGGCTTCTAGTTTCAGAGATAAGAGTTTGGTTGCTGTGGAAATATCCTTAATAGAGTAGTATTTTGCAAATTGGATAGAACTCTTGAAGAAGATTTTGAAGTGGGCTGGGACTTGTGAGAGAGAGTTCCTTGCTTGTAAGTGATTCATTGAAGGATTCATCCGTTTGACTGAGTAGATTTGCGCTGTCAGGTTGTTGTAGGCTGTCTAAATAATGAGTGAAGTGCGTTGTCGTATTCATTCCTTTAAGAATGGTCAACTTAGGTATGATGAGAGCAAAGATTTCCTCGATAGGATTGGATGAAAACTTGGCTTGAACCATCACACGGAGATCAAACAGTTCTTTTATGTGTGTTGTTTGGTCAACTCAACCAGGCGAATGGGTGAGATGGCCCATACTTTTGTCATAAACTTGTTATTTGGTTTTGACATTTAATATCAATTTCTAAAACTAAAAGACAAACAAAAATAGTAGTTTTTTTTTGTTACTACAAACAAAAGTAGTGCAAATCACCTTTTTTACCAATTTAAAAAATTGAAAGCAAAATGGTTATCAAGTACACTTATTCATATTAATCCAAAAGATTTTTATTCTTGACGGTACATTTTGAAGCATTACCATGGCTTTGTCAGTTTTGCACCTCCTTGGACTATTATATGGTTTGACATCATGCTCACAAATAGGAACATGGGTTGCTGATTCCGAGCCCTTTTTTTTTTTGTAGTTCAACTCCCTTTTGTAGGCTTTTTTTTGTATTTTTCAATTTTTTCCTCAATAGTAGTATGGCTATTCTTTAAAAAAAAATAATTATTCGTTGGCATCTTTTCACTAATCTGTCTGTCTCCCTTTCTCCTTCCCTTTTCGGTGTATGATCCAAGGTATTGCAAAGTGAAGCATTGATATTGAAGATTGGGAAATTTAGCTTGGATATAGTCCAGCTTCTTCAGTCTTCAAATGAAAATCTTCTGGAGGAATTGAGTTCAACATCTCTCGAGGTAACAACTGATTTAAGATTTATGGTTTCAACTTTTTTTCCATGATATTGATAGAGCTTTTTCATTCACCATTTTCCCCTTGCGTTTTACAATGGAGTATAAATGTTGTGAAGGTGAAAATCAACAAACGGACAACCTCTATTTTTCCTCTTTTCTGTTGGATTTATGTTTTAGGTGTAATACTGAGCATCAATGACAAATAATTTGCATGACTAATTATTACAGCACTGTGTCCAAAAAATTAAGCATATTGGAAAGGAGGAAATATCTTCCGTTATTAAAGATGCCATAAGGAATCAAGTAGATGGTATTGCTCCCAGCTCAGATGTTTTGGTGAAACTTGCGGATTCCCTAAGCTTGAGATCAAATCAGGAGATCTTAATTGAGGCTGTGGCCCTTGAAAAGTTGAAAGAGAGTGCAGAACAAGCTGAAAATACTGGAGAAGCCGAGGACATTGATCAAATGATTGCTCTAGTAACCCGTATGCATGAACGACTTATTATGATAAAGCAGTCCCAAAGTTCTAGTCCTGTACCAATACCTGCTGATTTCTGCTGTCCTCTTTCTCTCGAATTAATGACAGATCCAGTTATTGTAGCATCAGGGCAGACCTATGAGCGTGTATTTATTAAAAATTGGATTGATCAAGGGCTCAATGTTTGCCCGAAGACTAGACAGACATTGGTTCACACGAATCTTATACCTAATTACACTGTTAAGGCTCTGATTGCAAACTGGTGTGACACAAACAACGTGAAATTGTCTGATCCCTCAAAGTCAGTGAACTTAAACCAACTTTCGCCCCTCCTGGTTGGGAGCTTTGAGTCTGATACCCACCGAGAACCCCTTTTTCCTCATTCTCCTGGCTACCAACCGATGTCTCCTCAGTCAACCAGGTCTGCAGGTTCAGGAAAGAACTTGAACTCACTTGTTGGAACCCATCGAGATGGAAGTTCTTTGCTCTCCCACTCTCTCTCTGACGATTCCTTGTCAAATAATGCTGGAGATGAACGAGGGATTGATGTTAGTAGACTATTGCTTTCAAGTTCAGAAGATCAAATGGCCAAATTGGAAGAAAATGGTTGCGATTCAGTTGCTAAACCATCTACGTCACCATCTGGAACCAATGTTCCAAATACCAGTGGTGAGGACGAAGCACCTCATAGTCATAACAGGACTTCCTCCACCTCTAGTGCTGTCTCAAATGCTAATCACTCTCGAGGAACTTCAGGGGAGGCCAACGAAGCTACACATTTGTCAACGAATCTGACAGGTTATGGCAGTGATGCTGCTGGTGAGAGTAAATCAGAGCCCTCGGCTTCTGCTACCTTGACTACCAACCACAGAGAACCAGAGCGAGAGCATCCACCCAGACTATCTGACCCAAGGTCTCGAGGTAATACGATGTGGCTCCGGCCATCAGAGAGGTTTGCCTCTAGAATAATTACATCATCTGCTAATGAGACAAGGCCGGATCTTTCTGCTATTGAAGCACAAGTTCAGAAGGTGGTAGAGGAATTAAAAAGCAGTTCACTTGACACTTTAAGAGGTGCTACAGCTGAATTGCGGCTGCTGGCCAAACATAATATGGATAACCGGATAGTGATTGCTCAATGTGGGGCCATTGAATATTTGGTTGATTTGCTCCTCTCTGCAGACTCGAAGATTCAGGAGAATGCTGTGACAGCACTTCTAAACTTATCCATCAATGATAATAACAAAACCGCCATAGCCCAGGCTAATTCCATTGAACCTTTGATTCATGTTCTTAAAACTGGGAGCCCAGAAGCAAAGGAGAACTCAGCAGCAACTCTTTTTAGCCTCTCAGTGATTGAAGAGAACAAGGTCAAAATTGGAAGGTCTGGAGCAATAGGACCTCTGGTTGAATTATTGGGCAACGGAACTCCGAGGGGGAAAAAGGATGCAGCTACAGCTCTGTTTAATTTGTCAATATTCCATGAGAACAAAGCTAGAATTGTACAAGCTGGAGCTGTGAGGCATCTTGTGGAGTTGATGGACCCAGCAGCAGGAATGGTTGACAAGGCTGTTGCTGTGTTGGCAAATCTTGCCACTATTCCCGAGGGTAGGTCTGCAATTGGCCAGGAAGGTGGAATTCCCGTTCTGGTTGAGGTCGTCGAGTTGGGTTCTGCGAGAGGAAAGGAAAATGCGGCAGCAGCATTGTTGCAGCTTTGCACAACAAGCAATAGACATTGCAGTATGGTGCTCCAAGAAGGAGCCGTGCCACCATTAGTGGCATTGTCTCAATCTGGCACCGCTAGAGCCAAAGAAAAGGTACATCACATCTGTCCTTATTGCTTAGTCTTCTGTTTGATATCCTATGAAATTATCAGTTAGTCTTGAACTTTCAAGGCTATATACATTTAATCACGTTATTTTAAAAAGATTCTCATGGACTTACAAGGGCCCATTTGGTAACTTTTTAATTTTTAGTTTTTGAAAACTAAGTTTATTTACTCTCAATTATTCTCTAGTGTCTTACAATGGTTTCCATCTTTCTCAAGTAAAAAAGTCAAATTCTTAGTCAAATTCCAAAAGCAAAAACAAGTTCTTAAGAACTTTTTTTAATTTTCAAAATTTGACTTGGTTTTTAAAAACATTGGTAAAAAGTAAATAATAAAATAAGAAATTTAGAGGTGGGATCGATGTTTAGGCTTAATTTTCAGAAACTAAAAACCAAAAATCAAATGGTTACCAAATAGGACCTAAACTTTCAAATTTTTGTTTTATATTTAGCTATTTCCTATACTTCTGAACTTTCAAGAAGTTCTCAAGAAGATTTCATTATGTGCTCTATAGATCCTTTGCTATCAATGCTATTAGTTTAGCGTTTACCTGGCATGTTGACTGTATTATTTAAGGATTATCTAGTAGGGCCATTGTGGACCAATTCGAGCATTTTGTAGCGCAAGCATTAAACTTGTTAACAGAGTAAATGGCAGGACCTCCTTGAAACAATAGTAAAGGCTTAGGGGCGGATTAGAATCTTTTTAGAGGGTAGGGATTACATAAGAAATGATTAGTGAATTATTAGAAACCTTTTTCAGACCTAACTATATGGCTAATCACAGGCCCAAGCACTTCTAAGCCATTTCAGAAGCCAGAGACATGGGAATTCAGGAAGAGGGTAAATTCTTTTATCTGAAAATCTTAAATGCCATCTGAGGTTCTTTGAAGAGGAGATGTATGAGAATTTCATGTACATCTAATGTAACAAATAATGCATGTGAAGGTTTTTCTCGTTCCTTGATTTTTTGCACTGTTCGTTTCCCAAAAGTTGGAAGGCAGAGTGAAACATTGAAAAAGGAAAAAAAAGTTTACTTAAGATTGGATTAGGTTCTGTAAAATATTCCATTCTAGTTTGTGAATCGATTATTATTTGTAAGTCTGATCTTTAACTTCTTTCTTGGAAAAAAAAAAGTTAATATGATGTATATACTTTTGTATTTTGTCTGACCTCCTCTTTTGGTTGTTTTCTTCTTACTTCTTCGAATGGAAATATTTCATATCAATCCCCCTCTACACACTAGGATCTACGAGCAATGCACTTCGAACATCTTCTTATAGGTTGGGCATTTTGAGGGCTTCTTTTGTGGCCTTGTTTTTCGTATGCCTTTATATTTTGTTTCATTTCTCTCCATAAAGTTCGGTTTCTTATTCTTGTTCTTATTTTTTTTGAAAAAGTAATCTGCTTGTAGGTTGTGATCAGTATTGTTACGTGTAAATCTCTTACTACATACATGACGTTTAGAACTTTTAACATTTAATGTCTGTCGTGCAGGAGTTGCATGTTATTCTCATGTTCATTTATATGAACTTGCTTCAAGAAGTCTATTTATAAAGTTTCATATGTTTATTAATTATTATCCTTTCTCAGGTCTGCCAATGATATTGTCTAATGAGACTTGAACCATAATGTTGTCATTGCATCCTATTTCATGTTTCATGTTTTTGAGGTATTGATTTTTAACTTAGGTACAATTTAGTTTTAAATACTATGTATTTTGAGTTTTGTTCTATTGGCTCGAAATCTTAAAATTAGTTTATGCAATTAGTTTATCATTGATTGTTTCTAGAAAAAAGATTGGTTTTCATTGTCACTCTGTTTATAATTGTGAAATTATATTCACACTATATTTTATAGCATGTAATTGTTATTATTAGTTTAATAATTTTGATTTAAAAAAATTAACTTTAAAGGACCAAATTTATGATTTATCCAGAGTAGAAATGGAGTCCAAAGTAGGATCAAGATGGTTCAACCTAAAATATATGTTATTTAAAATGAAATGGGTCCAAAGTAGGATTAATGAACCTAAAATGTGTTATTTAAAATTTTGGTTAAAATCTATATTTCGAACTTATTAGGTAATAAACTTTTAATGTCTATTTTTAGTGGTTTTAAAATGTTATGTACTAGTCCTTGCAGGTTTAAACATCAAATGAAAATTAGACTCAAAATAGGCATTTTCTTAAATAATAATAATAATAATAATAATAATAATAATAATATGAAAGCACTTATTGTAATATAACCATTCTATAACAAACCACATAATAATTTGGGAAATTGTTAGAAATACACCTTTTAAGTTTTTATATTACAAAACTAGCATTCCTTTTGGGTCTTTCTTGGCACATCTAAAAGAGATTATATTGAGATTTTAGTAATTTTTCTAAAATATTTTATGCTTCCTAAATCTTATACTAATTCTGAGATATTTTCAAATTTTCTCTAATTTCAATTATTTTTACTAAACACTATATCAAAATGTTATGTAAATTTTAAAATACTTAGCCTAATTTTTAATTTCCAAATCAGTTTACCAATTATTCAAATGAATCTTTTTTAGATGGATCTTAGATGATTGATTTTGATTTATAAATTTTTGAAAAGATTATTTTTTATAAAAAAGATAAAATATGAAAAATATAAAAATATTTAGTATGAATCTCGAGCAGATTAATATCGAGATAGGTGAATTCTCAGGTAGATTAATATTGAGATTTTATATATTTTTCATGTTTTATTTTTTTTGCAAAATTTAATCTGTCCCATAATTTAAAAATCAAAACGGAATCATTCATTAGAAAAAATCTAATTGGTAAATTCATTTGAAAATTTAGAAATTGTGGAAACTGAAATTGGCTTAAAATTACATAAGAACTTAATCTAATATTTGGTAAAGATAACCGAATTTGAAGATAATTTGAAAATATATAAGATTTGGTATAAGATAGATTTGGATATATTAATTACTAGAATCTCGGCATTTAATCTTTCTAGATGTGCAAAAGGGTCAAAACAATGATAAGTTAGAAAAAAGTAAACTTTTTAACTAAATCTCGATCTCAATCTCGCCTGAGATCCATCAAGAAAAACTAATTTAATAACATTTTAGAAAACGTACTAGTTTTGAAAGATGAAAAGTTGAGAGTGTTATTTTTGACTATTTCCGTAATAACTTCTTAAAACTATATCATCGAAACATATATGCTCTAAGTAAATAAATGAAATCATTCAAGCTCGATAAACATTAAAAAAGTAACTCAGATATTTTGAAATTAACAAAGGCTTGATACCAATTATAAGAGTGAAATCAAACAATAAAGGTATCAAAATGAAGTAATAAAATATCAAATAGATGCTTTAAAATCAAATAATAAACGTATCAAAGTGATTCATTGAATGTTACCGAAGAACTATTATAAGAAGTAAGACAAGGAAGAATAGATGGTCATTTAATTTAAGGTTTTATAGATGTTTAAGAATAAAATGTCTAGAATAAAATATTTAAAAATAAAAAATAACTGTGTTTGATTATGAATGGGAAATGTTATCGGAATTTTATGAAGAAATATTATGTTAGTATTTAATTTATGAAATTAAGCACGATAATCTTAAATATATTTAACATACTAATTAATTAAATAATAAATATAATTTAATATATTGATAAAAATGAACTAACTAAGAATTAATAATAATTTTAACTATAAGTTAAAAAGGGAAATTATTTCAAATGGTAAGACTGTTGAAAATATTTACATGATATAACAAAAATTTAGAACTATCAATAATAGACGCTGATAGACTTCTATCAGTGTCTATCAATGTCACTAATAGACACCGATAAAAGTCTATCAGTATCTATCAACGTCTACTATTGATAGTTCTAAAATTTTGCTATCTTTTGTAAATATTTTGATTCATTTTTCTATATTTAAAACCAGCCCAATTAAAAATAATCTTAATTTTAAATATTTGGAAATTTAGTACTTTATAATTAAAATTAAAGAATTCATATATTTAATAAATGTCATATTGAATAATATAAGAAAATATATTTTAATAAACAATATATTATATAAAAAGTGAAAAAATAGATAAAAATATCATATGTTGATGAAGAATATTACTAGAGAATACTAAAAAAAATGACATGTATTTGTAAAAAAAAAAAAAATAATTAAAAAAAGTTCTACAAATATGATAGGTTAATAACAAATGTAGTAATAAAAATTAATCATAATCGATAATCGATACTAGTCATATGTTCACAATGAATGATTAAATTAAAATTAGTCTCAATAAAATAATTGTATGATTATTAAAAAAAAACAAGGCGTAATCAATCATTATTATTTTAAAATGAATTTTTGTAGAAACTAAACTTAACTAATCCTAGTTTACTAGATATTGTTAATCAATAATTAATAATTTATGTAAATAAGTAATTATATTCATTTAATAAAATTTTTATTGTAAAAATAAATTATATAAATATTTTAATAGAATATTATCGATTTATTAAAAAATATTTATATTGATGATGTTAAATTAATATTAATTAATTAACTAACTAACTAACTATATTCAAAATGAAATTGATATATATTAAATATAGAAGAAGGGGGAAAAGAGAAAACCTACAATTTTGGAAGGGAAACAAAAACCCTTGTTTGTGGGGGAAAATAGGATGTCTGAGCTTATTTTGAAGCAAAGTGTAGAAAAATATGAAACAAACATGGGTTTTGGATGTTTGTGTCAATTCCCATCTTGAAAACCCCACCCGTGAGAGATTCTAGAAACTTTCACATTACATCTGTTGAAAATGACTTTTGGGTTTAGGCCTATAGGAAAAGTTAAGAGAGTGAGAAGTTTTGTCGCACATGGATAGGTTTAGAATTGCCTAGAGGGTATGAATACCAAGGTATTCTGGATGAAAATCCAAAGTGAGTTGGTGGTGGAAGTATAACCATTTCACCACATACGTGGATGTTATTGCCATTTGTTCGAGTGAGTTCAGGTAACCGTGCTTGCGTGAAAAAGAATTAAATTTTTATTACTTATCCTTTTATTTATAAATTTTTTTTATTTTATTTATAAATTAAATTTTTATTACTTAATCGTCCGAACCATTTGGTATTCTGACCATTGGAATTTATGTCCATTGGAGATTTTGGATTTTTTCCGTTGAGTTTCTAACTGTTGGTTTTCGTCCGTTAACGAACCTTTCTTTTTCGTTCGTTGGTGTTCTCCTCTCACACACTATATAATTTTGTTCAGATCTATGAGGGAGGACACAGAACTGAATTTCATTCCTTCCTCTCCACTTGATTTCTATTGTTCTGAGCAATCTTCTTATCAGTTCTAGTCCCTTTTCTGGCAACTACACGCCTGAATTTGGAGGCTGTGTTAACCTTGGGGAGCAACCGACATAAGTGATTAGCACCGAGGTCGTGCCGTATTTGCTTTTAGGACAGTGGTTCTTCCACGGCGCAACAAAATTCGTGACATCTATTTCAACAATTTGAAAGTAAACATCATAGATGTCGATCAAGAATAGTAAGGTTTTCCCTTATCTGTCCAAGCTTGAACCACTTGATGGAACAAATTATCGCCGTTGGTCTCAGAAATTATTGACTTTCTTCGAGCAGTTGGAGATTGATTACATCCTCACGACAGAAGTGCCTATCGAAAAGGTGAGCACTGTCTCTAATCCAGAATCTTCCGTCCAACCCATTGATGTTTCTGATCAATCAAAACAGTCCGCAATTGATCCTGATAAGTATGAGAAGGACAAAAAAACAGTCTGCGACCATCTAATGAATCATATGACAGATTCAATGTTCAATTTGTTCGTGGTCCAAAAATCATCAAAGATAATTTAGAGTACATTGGAGTCATGGTATGGAGAAGATGATACTGGTCGCAAAAAGTACATTTGTGGTAAATGGCTACAATTTCAAATGATGGATGATAATCCGGTAGTGGAGCAGATACACGAGTATGAAAAATTGGTGGCAAACGTTCTGGCCGAGGGCATGAAAATGTGTAAGATTCTACAAGCTAATGTGTTACTTGAGAAATTTTTCCCATCCTGTAGCAACTACAAAAATCATCTGAAACACTAAAAGAAGGATATGACATTCCAGGAGCTGATCAGTCACGTGCACACCAAAGAAGTCAATAAGCTAAAAGAGATCATTTCTGAAAACATAAATTCAGTTAATGCTAATGTGGTTGAATATTCTGTTGTTAACAAAGACAAGTCCAAAAATCATAAGAAACAATCTGGAAAGAATAATTCTTCTCAGAAGAGTGGACATCGTAAAACTACTGGTGGAAAGAATGAGAAGAAAAAATTGATTTACTATGTCTACGGGAAACCAAGACACAAATCCTATCAATGCAGTCAAAGGAAAGGAAGGTCAAATCAACAACCCACACCACAAGCTAATCTTGCCGAACAAGATGACGTAATTGCTACTGTTGTGGAAGCAAACTTGGTAGGAAACAAAATTGACTGGATATTTGACATCGAAGCTTCGGGACATTTCTGTTCAAACCGAGAGGTCTTCCATGACTACGAGAACACTGCTGACAGAGAATGTATGTTCATAGGTAACTCGGCCACAACAGGTGTGCTCGAAAAAGGGAAGGTTCTTTTAAAGTTAACCTCTGGAAGAACTTTATCCTTAAATAATGTATTGTATGTACCTTTCTTATGTAGGAACTTAGTATCTAGGAGTCTATTAAATCGGGCTGGGCTTAAGATTGTCCTAGAAGCTGACAAGGTTTTCTTGACAAAAAATGGAGACTTTGTTGGTAAGAGATATCTTGTTGATGGTCTTTTTGTACTGAATACTGTCTCTGTTTCAAATATGATGAATGCAAGTACTTCTAATTCTGCTTATATAGTTGAGTCTCTTGATACGTGGCATGATAGACTAGGTCATGTGAATATTGCATCAATTAAGAAACTTAAGGATTTAAAATTGATTAATGCATCTAAAACACATGAAACTAGTAAATATCCTGTTTGTATAGAAACAAAATTTGTCAAGAAACCTTTTAAACCTAATGTTGGAATGTATCAACAACAACAGAAGCAACAAGGATCAATAAGCATTCTAATTCATTAATTGTAGCAGTAACTAAAGCATGCTCATACAGTAACAAGTGGGTTTCAGGCCATACCTTTGTAGAACTTCTTCAAATCTTGATTCTCAGCTGCAAACTTCTTCAAATCTTGTTGTAGACCACTTCAAGATCTTTCCCACTATTCTCTTGGAGTTTTAGATTGAGTTGTGAGACTCAAAATAAGCTTGAATGAAGGGAAATTAGAGAAGAGTTCACTGTTACCACCACTTGAAGAACAACTTCTTTAAATTGATTTTTCCAGCAAAACTCTACATTTGCATGCCTCAATTCCACTCCAATCTCCTCAATATATTGCAGGCTATAATGCAAAGAAGATGACTGCATGAGCTCATGCTTGGAGTTATTGAAGCCAAAGTTGATGGGTTTTGTGTGAGCAAGTTGAAGATGATAATGGAAAAAACCAACAATCCATTTTAGTGTTTTTCTTTTTCAATTTTTCCAAAATGATTTTCAAAAATCAATTTGAATTCTAAAATTGAAAATATTATTAATTTTACAAAATTAATTTCATAAATTAATTTTCTTAATAAAATTAATAAATAATTATTTAAACAATTTAAGAATTCTAATTGATTTAATATCAAACATTAAATTAATTTTACACAAATCCACCATCATATATTTAAATCATATTTAAATATTTATTCACCTATTCCATTTAAATATTAAAATTAAACGTGTAATTATATCTCATATAATTACTTATTCCCTTAATTCTAATTTGAATGTTTCAAATTAACTTAGCATTTACGAGCTAGTAGGGAGACCTTGCAGACCTACAGATCATGGGCTCCAACGACCCGAGATTAATCGACTAAACTCATTACATCAAATTAACCACCATTCGTTAACTAATGAGTCACTCCACTAAAGCCTTGAACTCCCCTCACTGTAGATATATTATGTCCACATGATTTAACCATAATTAGTACGTCACCCTTCATAGGTTGTTCGTAATAACGACTGGGTCAGATGTCTGTTTTACCCCCGAGATTACGTCTTATTCCTCAAGTTCCTACCGATCCTCTAATGAACAACTGGTTTATGATCCAGTCACTAAACCAAAACTCTCTCAGCCCAGTGAGAGGGTAAGACCCCTTGTTCAAGACTTGGATTCAGTACTTAAGAGAACAACATTTCTCCTATCCCTAAATCGAGTAGGCGTGAATTCCGTCTTGCACCCTATGTCCTCAGCTATCTATTCGGTCTTACCCCTGAAATGGGAGGCTTATTGAGCCAGTGCTGTTGAGCCAACCCTCTAAGGATAATCTCGAATAAACAGGAGTTCATAGTTAGTTCAGAATTAAGATCGAGTTACCTAGGTCATCTAAGTGAAATAGTCAGTCTTATACAGTAAACAACGTTATAAAGTAAGAGTGACTTATTTCTTGGTCCGATCTTATGCAAACTCATTGCATAGGAAGCCCCCACTCCTCATGTCATAACATGTACGAATTAGGATCACTTTGTCTGTAGCACTTTTACAACTCTTTGTAACAACTACAAAGTAGGCCGCATCTCATAGTGTTACTAGAATAAGGTGCCCAACCTTATTCATATCTATAGATCATTTTGACTATTTACTCGAACCTGATCTACTTTTATGTCTCCACATAAAGTTCAAGTACTCATATAATAGTTATGGGTCTTAGTTTATTGGATTTAGACTTTTATGTATACAATTTATAAAATCAATAATAAGTTTATTGACTATTGAAAATGTTTATCTTTTTACAAACTGCGAGAATACCGAGGGTTCCAAGTGGTGGTGTCCTCCCCATCATTGTTCTGTTTGTGTGAAGACCGTTCGTGAGTAGACGACCGGGTGTTGGTGAACGATTGGCTTGACGTTCCAGCAAGAGCGAGAGGAGCCTATTCGCTTGGAGAGAACAAGTTTTGTTGTGAAGAAAGAGTTTTCAATTGGTATGTATTTGTTCTCTTGTTGGTTCTTTGTTAAAAGCATGCAGGTAATTCACAATATGATGCATATCTATCTGTTAGAATGTAAATGTGATAATTCTACCACAATGTCTTTGGAAAGATCTGCTTCTGCTTAGAAATACTCTTGTATAAGTGTTAACCTTGGGGAGCAATCGACATAAGCGATTAGCATCGAGGTTGCGCCATATTTGCGTTCAGGGTAGTGGTTCTTCCACGACACAACAACTTTCGTGACATATGTTTCAACAACATCTTCAAAGGGCTAGCTAATATACAATAAAAGAGATAAAAACTTTTGAGCCAAAATTTATTCATAAGGTTAGTTCAATGAGGTAGTAAGATGATGAAGTGAAGATGACAGGGAAAAAGTTGTATAGTTTGGAAGATGGCACAGGGACAAAAAAACTGTGCATAAATTGTGAATAGAGGGCTATCTGCGAACCTTGTCGAATGTGCTCTTCAAGCTCATCACATTATAGAGATGATATTTAAGACAATTTAGAACAATCCTACTATTTTTATTTTTGTATTTTGACTTCTCCACAAATGTGCAATTGAGTTCTAATTTTTTATGTCTTATTTTCTCCAATTTTTAATTTATTTCCTTTTGAATGACTTTTGAGTTTTTGGACATTTGAACATATTTTAAAATGGTTTGCAATGTTCTTAAAAAGATAAATTAATGATATCCAAACCTTGTATTTCATCAACCCTTTTGGTGGTCTTTTTTTTTTTTTTTTTTTTTCCCAAATCTTGCTTTAAGTTTGATGATTAAACCGATTTATTGAATTAGTATTTTATTAAGCTAATTTTGGAGTTAATTGTCTTAGGATCTAAGAGTGACCATCATATATTTAAGTTTGATATAAGAGTTATTCATCATTTTAGGTAAACTCTTGATTGAAATCATTCCTTAGTCTTATTTATGAGTGTTTGCAAAGATACCAGAAGAACCTCTAAACTTAAATCCAACATTTTGGACGCTTATCACTTTCACAAATTAATAACAACCAATAACTGAAATTAATTTCAATCATTATGCAATGAATATTCTATATCAATGCTCCACAATTTTAATCATTAAGACACGTCAAAATTACAAATATATATATGTATCTATATATCTATCTATATATATATATATATGTCGTAACTTCATTGCAACCAACGACCTTATTAAGGGCCTCTTTCGAGATGAAAGATTTGGAGTCGTCACCAATCATTATGGGTGTGATTGGGCACCCTATAACACCGGTTTGAAAACATCTCATTTTAGCTATCCAATTTATCTTATAAAAAGATCCTTATTTGTAAAAAAAAAAATGCTTATTAAAAATGTTTATTAAAAATTGTTAATGAAATTAAATAAAATACAACTAATGAATAGTTTTCAGGTAGAGGTATTCCCTACGGTCAACTTACCTCAGTCTAGATAAAACAGATTGCATATAGTTAATTTTATTTAAAATTCATTGTCAAACTTTGTATTATTTTTTAAATACAATTTAGAAGATGAACATTTCATTAACATCTAAATGTCAAAATAAATTTAGATAGTGTCTCATTAAATCTCACTCTAACTTTAAATAATAAAGTAGAGTTAACACTTTGTGAGTGGACAAACGATCATTAATTTATATTCAATAACAACTTTATTGAATTCTCAGAATAAGTTCTTAATGTTTACAAACCACAAGTTTTAGGACATAAAACCCAACACGATCGACATGGGTTTGTTTTATTTAAATAAATCAAATTTTGATATAGTTGGTTATGCAAATTCTGGATATTTATCTGATCCACACAAAGCTAGATTATCTGTCCACATGTGGAGGAACTACTATATCATGACGATTGGTGAAATAGACCATAACAACTACTTACTCAAATCTTGTTGAAATTCTTGAAATCAGTATATCTTATATTTGATTTTACATTGAATGACTTCCCCTCATTCACCTTGACCTTGACTCATGCAAACACTTTTCGAATGGAGGTCACTCTCAAGGTGACACGTAGCGTCGCATGAATCTCACGGTGTGAAATAATGCTTAGGACATGAAAATGAAAATCAAAACATCACTTTTAATTTTACTGTGAACAACTTCCCCTATTCACCATAATCTCGATTTATATAAACACTTTCCAAATGGAGGTCACTCCCAAGGTGACAGGAAGCATCATGTGAATCTTGATTGTGAACTCTTAGGGATGTGAGAGCTAAAAATAACATATCGTATCTGTTATTGATCTCCCACTTAAGAATTCTTAAATTTCCACTGAAGCGTTCTAATAACATATCATATATGCTATTAAACTCCCATTGAAGTGTTCTAATAACATATCATATATGCTATTAAACTCCCATTTAAGTGTTCTAATATTTGTTTGGGTATATATTTTACTCAGGTTTGTTCCGGCTAATTAAACAACCTAAGTCTAGTTGTTTATCCAAGTATAATGTTTATATTTGGATTTAACCTACGATGTCTAGGTGATAAACCAGTTTTAAAACCTCACATCGTTCACGTTTTACTCATAAAACTGGATAACAACGCTCAATTATTTGACCATAATCCCCAGATAGGAGGTGTTCCATAGACCGTCAACTTAAGTACCTCTAGCTTTAGACAGGATTATATACCGGTTGAGTTTGTAACCAAATTTTACAAGATGTCGACCTATTTTAACTATTAAAACAGGTGATTAACCGATGTGAGCATGCAACTTATCTTTGTTATGGATTTTAAATGTCTAACCCAATTTTATAACAACTTACAAAATTTTTGACATGCTAAGCATCCATAACATACATCAAAGGCATTCAACATTTAATACAACATTTATATTAGAACATTTGAAACCCTATACATGCATACTATATATTATAATACTTTATAACATACTTTTAATGCACGTAACATGCTTTCTATGATGGGATTTTATATCTACATGGCATATTGTATGCACATACAAGATTTATTTAATTATAACATATATCACATGTATAAATAATTAAACATAGACTAATATGGTTTTTGTTTTGGCATTATCAAGGAAACAAAAGCCTAATTATTACGAAATTTAGCAAAAATCGACTCCAAAATGCTTTTGGATCGCTTGAACCTCCTTGAACCAGACACGAACCTCTCGAACCGGACTCATGCTCAAAATTGGGCTGAAGCGGGCAAAAACCATCAAGTACCATTAAGCATCGAGTATGCCATCAAGCATCGAGTATGCCACTAAATACCATCGAGTTGCTCATCAAGTACCATCGAGTATGACATCACGCATCGAGTATTTCATAAAATACCATTGAGTTGCATCGAGTACCATCAAGTATGGCATCGTGTATCGAGTATTTCACAAAATACCATTGAGTTTCATCGAGTACCATCGCGTATGGCATTGTGCATCAAGTATTTTACACAATACCATCGAGTTACGTCGAGTACCATCGAGTATGGCATCGTGCATAAAGTATTTCATAAAATGCCATCGAGTATGAGCATTAAGTACCATCGAGTATGGCATCGTGCATCGAGTATTTCATAAAATACCATCAAGTTGCTCATCGAGTACCATCGAGTATTGGGCAGTGGCTGAAAAATACAGTTCCTACTGCTCGACCTTCTTCACTTCTTTCTTCAATTACACCCTAATTGCAACTCTAATGACTCCAATCGAATTACAAACACTTAAACACATATTAAGACCCATTAAACAAAGGCCAACTACAAGAATTACAACATAATTAAAGAGAAAACAATATCAAAACCCAGAAAAACCATATTAGTTCATCATTTTCATACAACTTATGAAAAACACCTATCAAAACTCAAATTAACGCTAATTGAGTGCTTAAATCACGCTCTGATACCAATTGTTAGGATAAGATAATATGCAACGAAAGCAAACAAAATTAATAAGCACTCTAATTACATTTAATTCGAGTTCTAAAAGCATGCTTAAACAGAAATTTAAGAAGAGGGTTTCTTAACAACATAATTTTGATGAATTCTCCCAATTCCAAGTTGCTCTTCACATGATTCCAGTTTCAATTCAACCGTAAACCACAAAGAGATCTTTTCTACTATTCTTAGCCTTGAATTAGAGTGGTAGAACTCCAAATTGGAGTGAATTTGTGAAGAAAAAAATGGGTTTGAATGTGATGAATAAATTTTTCTACATAAACTAATTTCAGCAGCAAAAGAAAAACCTTACACCTTCTATCAAAATGAAGAGTTTTATTCAACTCTTTCATGCAGGCATTTCTCGACCATTTGAATGCCAGCACAAGATGATGAAGATAATGGGCTAGGTGGTGATTCAAGGAGGAAACACCTTCTTTTTGTCAAAAGTGGGGTGTTTCCACTTTCTCAGTTTCATCTTCTTCTTCTTCTTTTTTTTTTTTTTTTTTTAAAAAAAAGAATTCAATTAATTTAAAATTAATCAAAATCAAAATAAAAATTTCAAACTCTGAAATTTGAAATAAAATGAGAAAATAATTTAATTTTAATTAATTAAATATATTTAATTAATTATATCATAATTTAATATCAAATATTAAATTGATCACACATCTAATTTAAAACATGAATCCTATTCATGTATTAATATTTAAATCAATATTTAGATATTATAAACTCTCCAATTTCGTTTAATTTCAATAAATTAAACGTCAATTAATTATATCGAATATAATTATATAAACCCTAATTTTTGAATTTTGAAATATTCAAATTTAAACATTTTCCAATTGAATTCAATTTGAACAATTTAAATTGATATCATTCCACATTTACTCAATTTATTAATTCAAGGTGTTCATGTCTTACGAGCTAGTAAAGGGATCTTATGGACCTATATATCATGCTCTCCAACGACTCTTTAGACCAAATTAATTAGTATTCGTTAACTATCAAGTCACACTATTATAGCTCAATAGTTGCACTCTCGTCACTGTAGATATATTTGTGTCCACTTGATTTAACCATAATCAATAAGTTGACCATTCACAGGTTGTTCGTAATACCGTCTAGGTCAATATGCTGTTTTACCCCCGATATTACATCTTGCTCTTTAAGTTCCATTGATCCTTTAATGAATAATTAGTTTGAGATCAAATCACTAAATCAGATCCCTCTTGGGCCAATTAGTTTAATGAACAACCTTGCTCTTTAAGTTCCACTGATCCTTTAATGAATAATTAGTTTGAGATCAAATCACTAAATCAGATCCCTCTTGGGCCAATGAGAGGGTGGGCCCCTTGTTCAAGATAGAACAACCTTTCTTCTATCTTTAAATCGAGTAGACGTGAATTTCTTCTTGCACTATATGTCCCAGCTATCTACCCGGTCTTACCCTGAAATGGGAGGCTTATGGAGCTCGGCATTGTTGAGTCAACCCTCACTTATGCAAATCTAAGGATAATACCAAATAAATAGGACTTCATAGTTAGCTCAGGATTAAGATCGAGTTACTTAGGTCATCTAAGCGAAATAATCAATCTTAAACAGTAAACGTTATAAAGTAAGAGTTACTTAGGTCATCTAAGCGAAATAATCAATCTTAAACAGTAAACGTTATAAAGTAAGAGTGACTTATTTCTTGGTTCGATCTTACGCAAACTCATTGCATAGGACGCCCTTACTCCTCATGTTGGATCACTTCGTTAGTAGCACCTTACAACAAATTGTAACAACTATAGAGTGGGCCGCATCCAATAATGTTATCAAAATAAAGCATCCAACTTTATTCATAAACTATAGATCATTTTGACTATTTACTCGAACTTGATCCATTTTTATGTCTCAAGTATTCGTATAATAGCCATGGATCTTAGTTTATTGGATTTAGACTTTATAAATGCAATTCATAAATTCAATGACAACTTTATTGAAGTAATGTCGAATAACATCTTTATTAATAATAGAATATGTTTACATTACAAACTGCGAGTTTAAGTTTTAGAACATACAACCCAATTAATGAGACATATTTCATATATATAATGAGCATCTAAGGGGAGTATTATAAATATTATGATAATATATGCCCGGATGAATATGATTAGTGTTTATTGACAATATGTCATGCCCCATTTCCTTGTCCATCAACATTAGTCCATTTAATTCACCTCTTACTTGCCGAATTGTCTATAAATAGTGTCATTTGGTGGGTTTTGGAACATACACATTCAAGTTCTTATTTATATTTTGTTGGCAAAGTCATGAAAATAGGTGAAAGTAAAGAACTTAGATAAATTTCTTATTTAATATTTTGTTAATTTATTTAATTTTGTTAATATGTATATTAGGTTTGATTAATTTTAATATTTATTTATGTTATTATTATATTATATTTTATGGTATTACGTGTTCCTCACGTTCACAACATTCCTAAAATAAATATGTGATAATTCTTCCCTTTCATTAATCATAAAAAAATTCTAAACTATTGAACTATCATAATCTCTTTGCATATGCATATAAAATCTTGGTAGGATCGACAATCGAGAAAGATTTGAGAATATGAAAATAAATATGAAATCCAAACAGATCAAATAAATTATTTTATCTTATTTTATTTTTGTTTTTATTTGAATTTTGGTATAAAATTTTGGGAACGTGGGAGAGAAATATAAAAAAAATGTTTATAGAAAATATAAAAAATATGCTTTTTTTAAACGAAAAAATATGCTTATTTAATAATACTCGTTTATCTTATAATTGATAAATATTTTTAGAAAGTGAAAAGTTTTATTTATTTGTTATCTTTAGTAGAAGAAAATGGAAAGTTAAATAGGAAATTATCATGACCTCGATTTTAATTCTACTTTTAATAGATTTTAAATTTAGTTTCGAATTATTTAATGCTAATAGTAATATTAATGGAAAAATACATTTCAAAATTTAAGTTGGAGATATTAATAAATATATATTTTTTTAAAAAATCAATAATAGAGTAATGACTAAATTGAAGATTAAAATTGAAAAAAATATATAGAATAAATTTGAAATTAAAATATAACTTAAATTCTATTTTAGTCCTTAAACTTTTAAAAGTATCTATTTTAGTCCTTGAACTTTTAAAAAATTCTTACTTTATCTTTACTATTCAGATTTTGTTAACTCTTAAATAGATGTCTCAACTGTTAGTCATGTTAAGGAATCTAGGATTTCAGTTTTGAATTAGGTGGTCCATTTTCTATAGATTTTAAAAGCCATTTTGCGTCCAAGATTTTGGCGTTCACTATCTTTGTACGTTGATTATTGATATTTTAGTTCATTTTCATCTTGCTCAAATCATACTAGATGCAATTTCACCATTAAACAAATTTTATCTTAAAATATCAACATAATCTTAATAGAAGGTAATAAAATAAACATTTTTTTAAAAGTTTTAGAGATTTAAAATGAATAATATTTTTTTAAAATTTAAAGATGAAAATAGAATAAAATTCAAAATTCGAAGACTAAAGTAATTTTTAAATTTCGAAATATTGGACGAAAATGATATTGTTCGAAAATCTTAAAATTTAAAAGCTGCTAAATTATCGAAATGTAGTTTTTTTTTTTTTAAAAAAAGCTGCTAGATTACCGGAGTTAAAACGGATAAATTTAAAATTCATCCCACCCCACCACCCGTGATCACAGCACAACAGTTCCTTGGGGGAAAAAAAATTAATAATTAATTAATGATAATCTTTTCCTAATTTATTTTGGAATTCTTTGTTTATTCTTTTGTATAAATATGGGGACTGGTGGGAAAAAAACAAGCAAAACCAGCCTCTGCCATTTTCATTCAATCACTCTCCTCCATCTTCTGATTTCTCTGAAGCTCTTCCATGGCGGGATTCTAGGGTTTTCACTATCTTCGTTTCGGTATTTTGCATTTACTTCCGACATTGTTGACACTACCTTTTCCTTGTACATTCTTTGTTCTTGTTCCTTTCTTTCTTTCTTTCTTTTTTTTCTTTTTTTTTTTTTTTTTTTTGGCGTTCATTGTTTGTACATAATAGCTCTGCATTATATGTTTTCTTTGCGAAGAACTATATTTTTTTCTTTATGGACAAGATTTCTTCTCATATGAAACTTGCGGAGTGTAAGCAGAGTAATCTCTGCAAAGCACACGAACAGTTACATTCAGAGGCTTCTTCGTTTCTTCTCTTTAGTCTTCAATGGAAAGATTTAGAGACGCACTTCGATTCCATGCGAGAGATGATTCAAACGCAGTCTGAGGAGCTTGAGCGACGGGAGAAGGCTCTTGCCTTGAAGGAAGGGCGGTTGGATGATGTGAAGAAATCTATTGATGAATGCTCGAAAGTACTTGAGTTTAAGAAGAATGAACTGAGCGAGTTGAATCGTTTGATTGTGACATGTGATGGTGCGGTTAAACAGAAAGAGGTGGAATTGGATATAGCGCAAGAGAGACTAGGAGTTTTGTCGAAGGATATTAAATTGAAAGAAGATGAGGTTAATAAAGCCTGCATGAGATTCTTGGACCTTGAGAAGGAGTTGGAGGAGAAGGAGAAGGCATTTGATATGGTTCGAAAGAGGATTGATGATTGTGAGCATGTTATGGAATTAAAAGAACAAAAATTAAATGGTATAATGCTCTTAATCGAAGAGCGGTCAATGGAATGTGAGTTCAAGTGGAAGAGTGTTGAATCGATAAGGACTTTGCTTCAAGAATACGAAGAAGAGCTTGCAATCAAAGAGAAGCAGAATGATGCAATCCAGATGGCAATTAAAGAGAGTAAGGGAGAACTCAAACTGAAAGAAAAGGAGCTTGAGACAATTCAAAATATGATTGCCACTAAGTGGAAAGAGAAAAGATTAGACAAGATAGAAAAGACTATAAAAGTGCGGACTGAAGAGCTTGATCTTAAAGAGAAGGAGTTTGGTGCAATGCAGAGCAAGTTGGAGGCTCTTTCTGAAGACTTGTTATCAAAGGAATCAGAATTAGAATCCATCAAAAACTGCATCAAGGAACATAGTAAAGAACTTGATGTGCAGGAAAAGCAACTTGATGGCACCCAACAATCTGTTCGAGATTGCCAGAATGCTGTTATACTGCTTACAAATTATGTTAGTACGATAGAAAAGGCCATCAACGAATGCTTAAAGGAATGGGAATTGAAGGAGAACCACCATGATTCACCACAAGAATCAGTGCATGACTACTCTAATGAGTTGCCATCAGTGGTGAAACAACACGATTCCATTTCTTTGATAGTCAGTAAATGCCTTGAAGGCCTAAAAGCTCAAAAAGAGCATTTCAATGTGTTAAGGAAGTCAATAGAAGATCGCTCAAATAATCTTAAGAACGAAGAAAACAATTTCGAAAGACGGATAGAGGAGCTCATCAGGAAAGATGAGAAATTGAGCATGTATCTAAAAGAGATTGAATCTTTAAAAGCGGACATGGGCTCGCAGATATTGTTGCTGGGAAAAGGGCCTAAAGAACTAAGATTAAAAGAAATACAACACAATGTGGTGGCTGAGGAACTTGAGTCAAAAGAAAAAGATATCAGTCTAGTCAGAGCTTTGATGGAAAAATGTAATGAAAAGGTAAAATTGATAGATGATCCAAACAATATTCATCTGAAACTGAAAACTGAGGAATCAGGCTGCAGACTGACCAGCAGTTCTAATACTTCAAATTTTCATTTTGGATCGGCTTTAGATGGAAAGCTTCTTTTAGCTCTCTTATGTGAGCATCTGAAACTGCATGATTTGGTGCGCACAGAACTGATTATTACTCTTCAAACGTCTTCCAATCCTGCTAAGTTGGTTCTAGATGCTATGAGATGGTTCTACCCTCCACACACAGTGTCCGAAGATGCAAAAATCGATTTGCATAATGTCAAGAGGGGATGCATTTTGCTGTCTGAACTATTATTGAACTTCTCACCAAAAATCACGCCTCCGCTGAGAGAAGAAGCTCTAGTGCTGGCAGGCCAGTGGAAGGCTAAGATGTCGACGCCAGTTGAGAATCATGTGGAGGTGGTGGCATTCTTGCTACTTGTAGCTAATTTTCAGTTGGCCTCAGATTTTAATGCAGATGAACTGCAGATTCTTCTGAATTCTATTTCACAATATAAACAAGCATTTGATCTATCCCGAGCACTTGGTATTGTAGATAAATCATCTGGTAAGCAGTACATGTCCTTTTCTCACCATCTTTATTATCATTTATTACAAATTGCTTGCAAAATAGTTTCGTAGGTATAGTTTTACTGGTTAATACCGGGATATGTTTTTGTTGAAATGCCTTAAATTTGTTATGTGACTCTAACAAGCACGAGTCTAGGGGTGATGTTCCTTGGTGGAGATTTAAGGGCAATGCTCTTGAAATCTAAGTTATATTTATATTTATATGTTATTTATTACTCTTTTCGTCTATGGACATAGCTAACACACAATTTCTGATTCTTTACTCTTTACCTTTTTTGTTATTTGTTGATTTCCTAGCAGCTTTTATCTTGCATTAAACAGCTTTTATCTTGCATTAAATTACATATGCTTAAGACCCAAGGAAGTTATGTTGTCACTGATCCTGCTGTCTTCACAGTATATCAAATTGTTAATGCTACCTAGCTATTAAAATCAAATGCCAATTCATGTGTTGGTCTACCATTTGTTTGTCAAATCCCTCTACCATTTGTTTCTCATTTTATTCAGAGGTCAGTGCAACTCCTAGTTTTGTTAAACTGGAACAACCTGAATCTTTGCCAGCCAACGAAGTGTTGGTCTCTTCCTCAAAGAATGAACAGCTCAGCATGGATCCAAACGAGAAGAGATTATATTTACTTCTGAACAAGAAGTTGACTGGACCGAAATTGATACCAAGTGTAATCTTACCGATTCTTAAAGAGTCATCATACCCTGCAAAACTTGTCTTGGATCTGATTCAAGGTTCTTTTCACCAACAGCTGAAGAAAGAACAGTTAGGCTTGGAAGAAAGGTTTTTGAGGTGGTCGACACTTCTTTTAAAACAATTAAAGCAAATCTCACCAATTATTGGTCCAAAGGAAAGAGAAGATGCAATGAAGCTTGCAGTTGAGTGGAAATTGAACATGAGAAGTGATTCAAATGGGTCTATGGATGCTGTTGTTGGCTTCTTGCAACTTCTAGTGTCATATGGATTGACAACTTCGTTTAGCGGGGATGAGATTTTGAAGCTCTTTGAGAACATAGTGCTACATGAACAGGCATCAGAATTGTGCCTGATGTTTGGGTATAAGCAAAAGATACAAGGTTAGTTTCGTTCTATGTTCATTTGCTGCTACTTGTTTTTGTTTTGTTTTGTTTTTTTTCTTTTAAATTACAAAATTAAATAGAAATGTTTTGGTAATTTTTTAAGTCTCAAATTTATCCATAGTGATCAACAAGGGCCTAAAATGTTAAAAATAGAAGAATCGATTTATATTTATTTTATTATCCTTCATTAGACACATTATAAGTAAAAGGATAATTCTGCTAATATATATATATATTTTAAATTGGAAAAAGGGAATGGGAAACAATTTGTCCACAATTTTTAGGAACAAGTACAAAAGCTTGTGTAAACTCAAACATTACCGTACCTATCTTATTTAAGTTATGAAATTTGATTTTACATAACTAGAACAAAAACTTCCAGTATAATCAACTCCATGACGTTTAGTCCAAACACATTCTAATTGGCGATTTTGTCTCATATTCTTGCAATATGCAGAAATTGTACAAATTCTTATTGGAAGAAAGCAATTTATCGAGGCTGTGAGGTTTATATGTGGATACAAGTTGGAATCCTTTCGACCTGTACAGATACTGAACGAATATTTACGAGATGCAAGAAATGCCACTGTGAAAGCCAGCAAGAAGAATACAGGTCAGGAAGATGTACCTGCTGCCATGGTTAGTCTGTTCTCGAGAAATCCTCAAAAAATGAGTGTTACCTTCTACAAAAACATGGAAAAGAAAATGGTTTTTACTTTATATTTTTTTTTGCTAAGATTATAATTTTGATTGCTATAGGATGAAGCCATAGATAAGGAGATAGATGCTGTGAAGTCGGTAATTACATGTATTGCATATTGTAACCTTAGTTCTGAAATCTCATCTCAAGGGCTTGAAAACCGTGTTGCTTCACTTGAAGAGATGAGAAGGTTGAAATGCAACTGCCATGGTCTACCGACAAGTTCGACGACTCAGCAACCACAACTTTCAAATCCGACTATGGGTGAAATGAAACCACCACATTTGGAGAAGTCCGACATGCAACAACTGCACCAGAACCACCATCAACCCCATCACCAACATCCATTGAATAACTCTGCACCGCAACATGTGCGGAAGAGACGTAAGTTTCAAAATGGTCCAATGAAATACCCTCGAAAGCATCCTCCAACTCGTCCTCTGTTCTCAAGTTCATCTCCAAGACCAAGAGTACACGATGAAGCGTCAATGTCTCAGCGGTACAATCCAAGATTTATTGGAATGCATGGGCTATTTGGTCTCGATATGGGTGGTCATGAAGCTACTGAACATGGAAATCATTATACACGCCCAACTAGGTCTGGAACATAATTTAAGGTATGCTTTTCAACTAATTTAGGGGTGTTTGGATTAACTTGATAAAAAAATATTTTTCAAAAATCTCATTTTTATTTAAATACTTCTAACAAAAATGATTGAAGATACACTACATTTTTTAGTGGTTACCAAACATTCTAATTTCTTCTAAAATGACTTTTTATTTTTCCAAATTAAACACTTGAAAATGCATTCCAAACACACTCTTAATGTTAGTGATTTAGTTGGTTGGTTCTACTGTAAATCCTTCTCGGAGGTAGTGTGTAGATTAAGGCTCTTTTGGGTTTGGGTTCCTCCTGTGCTTACATGAGTAGTGTAGATTCTATGTCATAGATGACATTATCTTAGTTGCCTTCTTTTTAGAAGAGGGTACTCTTTCCTTCTTGTCCTTAGAAAAATGTTCAACTAATGAATAAGATAGAAACATTAATGTTGATATCCACCTCTCAGTTATAGATATATTGATGTATATTTGAATATCAATAGATATGTAGGAAAGGGAAAAAAATTATAAATATCGAGAGAACTTGTTGAAATGTTATTTTTCTGTTTCTTTTAATGCTTGTTTAAGTTACAGGCAAACTTGTTGTGGCATACATATAATATCAATAACAATATGTCAAACGAAGGCCACCGAGGGTGGCTCATATTAGTAACACTTGGGTGGTAGTGACTCGATCTTTTGAGTAATACTGACCTTGAGGATTTGTCATGAATTTGACGAATAAAGTAAGCATGAAAGCGTAAAAAATGAAGATCAAGATAGATATTTACGAGGTTCATTAATAATATGTTAGCTACGTTTATAAAAAGGAGAGAATAATTTTATTAGTAGATGATATTAGAGGTGTCAATAGGTTTTAAAAGATATTTATATGACACTTCTTTAAGTCCTAGGTCCATAATCATAAATAACACAAAATACGAATATAATTTAAGTTTAAAGCATTCAACAAGATTGATCATTCGAAGTGTTGGATAATAGATTCAAGTCATATTAATGACATTTAGGTTGTTTGGGTATCAAAATAAGACTTAGGTGACGTTTGGTTAGTTGTATCGAAAAGTCGCCAATTTCATGTTTTTTGCATTTGGTAAAATAGATTTAATTTAAATATGTTAAAATCACTTTTAAAATACCTTAATTTCAGGTTGACTTTAAAAATTGTATCATTCTAGCTTTCAAATTCTCCTAAAACTTAAGTAGAATTTTTAGTTAATATTTAGTTTTCAATTTTATACTTTAAAAAGAAGATTTATTTTATATATTTATCTATTTCTCACTTAATCAAATTTATTTTCTATTTTTTATGAGTTAAATGCATCAATTGTTTAAAACAGTATACCATATTTATTTGTTTAAATAAACTTTCCTTAATATTTAAAAATTAATGTATAAGAAACAAAATTTATTATAATAAATAATTATTTAAAATTTTAAATTACAAAAGAAATTTTTAAAAAAAATTGATTATAAGTATATTTTGATTATTATATTTAAAGTAAGATGTTTTTTAAAGTTTGAGTTGAAATTATTGAACACTATTTTGCTATAGCAATCTGAAACGGAGCCGGTTGAACGAGAAATTTTGGATCAATCACAGATTGTCATACTATTTACTAAATTAATGACGAAATTCTAAATTTGGGACCAATTAGGAGGTGACATATTTCGATGGCGAAGCCCATTTGAGAGTACATAGAGAGGCTTCCCTCATTTATGGAGGTCAATGGAGGTCAGCAATTCTACATCACAACTCTTTGACTGAAGTTTTCTTTTTATAGATACAAGTATTCTAATCACACTTGAAGGCTGAAGTCCTTTGAAGATACAAGGACTCTTCTAAGGCTTCAACTTCAAGAAAATCACGCGCATTGCTTTTTAAGTTCGTATTCAACTGAGAGAGAATCAGAGGATCAAGTACTAGTGATCAAATCACATCTTATCAACACCAACTCAAGCTCAACTCCACGAAACAAATTTCTTCGGAAGCCTCATATCGAGAATACCAAGGTAGCCTTCTTGGTGGTGTCATACTTAACTCGATGTCATCGAGGTTCTGTGGAGGTCGTTCGTGTTGTTGGGGTGTTCGTGACCCAGGTGATTGCTAAGTTCGAGTGTGCGATGTTCGTGTAGTGTAGCGGTCGTGTTGAATGAGCATTTGAGGTTGTTATGTTCGAGCATTTGTGGTCAAGGAGCTTGGCGATGAGTCTACAAATGTGTGTAGATTTCTCCTTGGTTTTTGTTGTATCATGTTTCTGTAATGAATGCATAACCATATGTTTGTGTTTGACTATAATTGTAATGTTCATACGTGGTTGTAATTTGGAATGATCTTTCCGCTGCTCATGGAAATCGTCGTGCATGATTTCCTTCAGAACAGTCAACACACGAACAGAAGAAAATAGGGATGACACCATGACTCGGAACCCTCAGTTTCTCGGAGTGGGAATCCAAATGGGCTTTGTTCGGATTTGGTAGAGGGGAGGAGGAAAAGAGATCGTATACAACTCAAACAAGTGGGAGAAAAATTCGTCTATAGTATAGACAAAATGCAGGTGAAGTATACGATCGTGTAGGAAAAGGTAAGTGATCGTCTATACGATCGTGTAGGAAAAGTTAAGCGATCATCTATACGATCGTTTAGTAAAGCTCGTATGTAAGCGATAAGCGATCGTTCAGCACTATCGTATATGCTTTGATTTTACTAAGTGATGACACACTCCTTGAAATCTCACACTACACTGTGAGCTATTTAAGCGTCTCAAAACGATTCTTCTTACTCATCCGTTAGGAAAACAAAAGAGACGTCAGCCAATTATCCCATAACTGTCCAATTAATAAAATAATAAATATAATCACATTATATTCATAACCTATGGTTAAAGATCATGTATTAACCACCATAACGTTTTTTTTCCATTAGATATAAATCATATTTATGTCCAATTTTTTCCAAATTAATGTGTCTCATACATAAAGTTAATTATATCATATATAATTAATTAGTTCAATTATATCATATATAATATATAATCAAACTCCCTCTTGTCAATTTGAACATTTCAAACTGACCCAAAAATTGAATCTCAACTTGTATCCAAGCTACTAAGGGGATCTTATGGACCTATGGTCGAAGCTCTAACGGTACGTGAATAACTGACTGAACTTTTTAGCCACGATATCCACCATCCGTTAACTGCCAGGCATTCCTACGATGACCCTTCACATGTGCTCGTAAGTATAGCTGATCTCTCTAATGAACAATACAACATAGTCTTATTATGTGTGAACAGGGAAGGAGTAAACTCCATCTTGTGAAGTTGAGTTCCCAGCTCTTAAATCAGACGAATCTCAAAGTGGTAGGTTTGAGTCAGCGCTCTGGCACTTGCATCCATCCCAACTCACTCAGGATTGTGGTCATGTTACCTATGGTCATCCTAGTGAAGTGACTTCACTGTCATGAACAGAGTTATATGACGAGACGTTAACACTTCATGGTTAAGTCTTATTCAAACTCTTCGTATAGGATGCCCCTGCTCACATATCTTTTACACGAATGATCGGGACCAGACCATCTGCGACAAGTCACAACACTTGTAACTATTCCACAAAGCGGGCCACATCCATAGCATTACTAGGATAATGTTTTCCTCCTATATCCATATACTACAAAATATTTTGGTTATCACTTAAGACATGATCCACTTGTATGTCACCACATACATGCTTAAGTTACATTAAGACAACGAGGGATTTTAAGTTTATTGGTTTGTGGTAAAGAAAATAAAACATTAAGACAAAGTCAAAAGTGAAGTAAATATCATATATTATACATCACAAGTGTTCGTACAAAAAATGTTTACAAACTACATGACACGAGACTTCAGGGCATCATCCCCAACAGTTTCTGTTCCGCTCGCCCATTCTGTTGAGAGGAATGAGGACAAGTGCACTGCATAAGAGTGCCTTGCTGGGTGAGAAAGGAAAGGAGTTTGGAGTCCTTATATTCCAAGGCGTTATCTGTACGCAGAACTTTGATTGGACGAGAAAACTGAGTGTGAATCATGTTAGCAAAATCAATATATATTTGAGACTGGGAAGAGTGATGTTTAAGGAAATATATCCAGGTAAACCGAAAGTAATCATCAATGAATAAAACAAAGTAGCGATACCCATTGACTGTAGAAATAGGAGTGGGTCCCCAAAACTGAGAAAAAAACAATGTAGGTTGTTTTGTAAGTTTGCAATTCAAACAGTCAAAAGATACAAATTTAGAGACGTTATTCAAATTATGACTAGAGATTAAATGACAAAGTTTTTCGGAAGAAGCATGACCGAGATGGAGGTACCACTAATAGATAGCAGAGTTGGTGATAGAGGTAGAAAGAGAACAAACAAGAAGTCGAAGAGATGTGAGCTTAAACAATCTTCCCACTTTGCGGCTCGTATCAATCATCTGTCCCGACCGTAGATCCTGTACCTGAACCCAGTAGAAGAAAAAGACACAGTTAAACCAAGGTCACACAATTGTCTAATGGAGACAAGATTAAACGACAGATTTGAAACACAATAAGTATTGGAAAGCTATAACAGGGAAGTGTCAGCAGAGCGAACATGGGATATGGTCATGCAATTACCATTAGCAACATAAATGGGAGAAAGAGATTTGGTAGGAGTAGGTGAAGACAGAAGAGAAAAAACAGACGTCATATGGTTGCAACAAGCGGAATCAAGAAGCCATCTATTACCTAGGGAGATCGCAAGCACGGAGGAATTGGATGAAATCACCTGTTTAAGCAAGTCCTGTAAGTCACTCATTTGAAAAGTAGACGGGGAAGGTTCAGAGGCAGCAGCAGCAGTAGAGGCAAAGCCAGGATTAGGTGTAAACAATCGAGACTTGGAGGTATATCATGGTGGTCGTGGTGGTCTTTGATAACGGGCAAAAATGCACGTTATCATAGTGCTAAGTTCTTAAACAATGCTGGCTTGCGTTGATAAAATATGTTAGATTGCATCCAAAAAGCATCAAATTCATAATATTGCGGTCGCATGCGTTCATCGCATAGAAACAATTGATTTTTGTATTTTTATGCAGAATATGCGTTGACGCAAGGCGAAAAGAGCGATCATAAGAAATCAGCGGACGAGCGCAACATTACCGCAAGGCCTTGCGGTGATTTGTGTTCGCAAACATCTGCTCAAGAAGGATTGCCGCATAGAGCCGACGCAACTTGGTGGGCGCATCTGGGTGAAAGGCATAATTAATCACGATGGGACAGAAAACTGATGACGGTCGAATCCGAATTAAGTTGACAGCCGCTAACGATAACAAGTACATCCAGCTTTTCGGTAACAAATATTCGGCGCATCAGTCAGGGAATTAAAGTCATCCCATCTATGCAATCATAAGAGAGAAGCCGTCTTTCACCCCGGAAGCTCTATAAATACCAAAGGCATCCTTCAGAAAAGGGGTTCACCGATTCGAAAATTTCGAGTTCACAAGTTCTGTTCATAGTTTAGCATTGTTCTTAGATTTTCTTTTATTTTAAGGTGGACGCGAGAGAAGGAGGTTGTGCCGACAGATCATTCCGGTAAGCTTGGGAGAGCACCGGAAGCTTCAAGATCAGAGAGAGGGCCGACTCCTGCGGAAGCAGGAATATCTTTTGAACCGAATAGAGATTGCCATTGTAAAAGCCTCGGTCAGCAAGGGATTGCTACCAAGCTCTCTACCTTTATCTTCCATTGTTGTTTTATATTCAACTCATTTATATAAATGGAATTTACTTCTTTATATATGTTCACTCTTTGTTATTTACGCATGAGTAGCTAAATCTGTTGAATGGGTTGAGAAGCACTTAGCTAGCTTAACTGGAGATCTTCATTCTATGCGATTATCTTGTATTATGTAAGCTTCATCCATCCATTAGAGATACTTGGGAGGGTAGTCTAAGAATAGGATCTAGGTGTGGGAAGGTCAGATCAGAATCTAGACTTAGGAAAGTCATATTAGAACGCATAATCAAGAGATAGGAGCTTAGGAATAAGCACTATTTGCTATTAACGCATCGCATGCATCCTAGATATAGGATATGATTGTGTGCGGTCACCTTGCCTTGATGCATCTTGCATCATCGCATAGGAAAAGAGTAGAGACTTAGGAATAAGTCTATGGACACTTTTTCATTCAACACATGCGTCCTAGACTTAGGAGCATCGCATTTGCATTGGAAAATGACTTGTTGTACATGGTTGTAGCATGATCGCATAGTCTGACGTATTCTCAAATAATGCTAGCTAAAGAGTTTTTCAACCCGTTCATCCGCATATTCAGTGCATCTATCACACAATCAGACTTTTCTCAAATCCGTCGCATTTGTTATTTTTCATTACCGCAATCAACAAACAAACCAACAATTATTTGAGTTACCGGTTACCGCAAAGTTTTCTAAAAGTTACCACCACAACCTGTTTTCCTAAGTCCCCGAGTTCGACTCTGGACTTACCAGGAACTCAGTAGGGTTTACACTTGGATTCCACTGAGAAAACTTAAGTGCTTAATGCATTTTCATCATCGCATTTTCTCCATAATTTCACATCATAAAATAACACATCAAGTTTTTGGCGTCGTTGCCGGGGACTTCGGCAAAATAGTGTGCTAACGGTAATTTTTCTGATTTCTTTGCAGACTCTCAATCTTTGGTGAATAACGACCCGGAGATTAAGAGAACATTTTGATGCAGACTAAGAGACAACCGCCGATAACAAGAGAGAACACCAAGAATGGTGGAACAACTGGAAGCAAGGGCTGCAAATGCGAACAATATAATGGCCAACCCCATCCTTCTTGCGAATAACCGCAATAGACCCATTCGGGACTATGCGTTGCCCAACCTCTATGATTTCTCTTAAGGAATCATGAGGCCAACGTTAGATGGATCGAGGTTTGAAATGAAGCCGATAATGTTGCAGATGATCCAGGCTGTTGGGCAGTTTGGAGGGAGGCGTGGCGAAGACCCGCACGCCCACCTCCGAAGCTTCATAGAAATCTGCAACACTTTTGTGTTCCCGAATATCTCAACCGAGCAAGTTTGACTCACTCTGTTCCCATTCTCCTTGTGTGATCAGGCAAGAAAATTGGCATATTCTCTCGAACCAGGGGAGATAACTTCATGGGAACAGGTGATGGAAAAGTTTAGGAAGAAGTATTTCCTACCAACCGAGAATGCTAGAAGAAGGAAGTTAATAACAAATTTTGAACAAGAAGATGATGAATCATTCAGCGATGCCTGGGCGAGGTTCAAGCGGATGGTAAGAGACTGTCCACATAATGGCTTACCAGATTGCCTGCAGATGGAGATCTTTTACCAAGGACTGAACCCCTTTTCGCAGATTGCTGCCAAAAATCACGAGGATTGGCGGGAAAGTGATCAAAGATTAAGAATTAAAGATAACGATGCAAACAACGGGGCCATCACATCCCTGCAAAATCAAATGACTGCGATGATGAGTTTAATACAAGGCATCACAATTAATAACACGGGAGCGAAGAAATGGCAGGTCAACGCAATTGCTCAAACGACCGCAAGTTGTGTCATTTGTGGAGATACTCACTCGATGGAAGAATGCCCAGCAAACCCACAGTCAGTATGCTTCATAAAGAACAATCCCTATTCCGATACATACAACCCCGGGTGGACAAACCACCAAAATTTTGCGTGGAAAAATCAACAAAACTTGCAACCAGTGGCGCAAAAAGAAAGGCCAACCGGATTTTTCCCGCAAACAAACGGTCCAACGTATAGCCAAGCTAGCAACTCACATACACCGCAATCTTCGTCCTTTGAAAGCTTGTTGAAGCAGTACATTGAAAAAAACGAATTAATGCTTCAGAATCAAGCTATATCCATTAGAAATCTCGAAATTCAAATGGGACAAATTGTGGGCAAGCTGAAAAATAGACCGCAAGGAGCATTGCCGAGCTCAACTGAGCTTTCTCGCAATGTTGGGGGTATCAGGAAGGAACAATGCTTAGTAGTCTCCATGCTAAGCGACAACATGACTGTGGAAGTAAGGGAGGATCCCATTGCGCCCAACTTGAGTGCGGTGATAACCGAGGATCTGTTGACCTATAGTTCGAAAAGCTCGAGAAAATGAACCCTGAAGATGCGTCCACCCACAAGCTTTCAGAATATGAGACAAAAGAAGTCCAGCTACCACCAGCTCCTCAAAGATTGAAGGGGAAAAAATGATGAAGAAAAGATTGCATTAGTGGTCGCAACGCAAAATGCTATGATCCCACCTAAAATGAGCAACCCAGAAATCTTCACGATATCATGCTCTATCGGAGGGGCCTACAGTGGCAAAGCACTATGCGATCTTGGGGCGAGTATAAACGTAATGCCGCTATCAATATTCAAGCAATTGAATATCGGCATACTCACGCCCACGAAAGAGACTCTCCTATTTGTGGACAGATCCCGAATATATCCTGAAGGAGAATTGAAAAATGGTGCAATCTCAATTATAAATTCATCTTGTCGATCGACTTCATCATTTAGGATTGTAAAGCAAACGAAGATGCGCCCATCATATTGGGACGACCATTCCTTTCAACCTGTCGTGATCGAATTGATGTGCGCAAGGAAGAGATTGTATTGAACATTCATGGGGAAAAGCTCCGGATTAAGGCAGTCAAGCTCCCATAGGACACAGAAAAGAGGGAAAAACCACTATAGACATGAAAAGACGAGCCTAGAATAAGCAGTCCCTGAGTTACGATATAACTCAACCTCATCAGGGACGCAATCCTTTTGAATATCCTTTTCCTGCATCAATACTTCTTGAACTTTTATCATCTCGTTATTTATTATCGCAATTACCTTTTTGTTACCAGCACCTTTCTTATTCTAAAAAAAAAAAAAAAAAAGAAATTTTGGGGACGCAAGTTTTGTTTAATCTTATTTGACCATCTCTCTGTTTTTCTTGCAACGATCGAGGCACAGGATTGCGGAGGTGTTATACGAAGAAGCAACTTATCTTACTCTGTCACCGCAATCTAAAGAAGATAGATCGCCGCAAAGAAAGATGCATCAATACATAATTCGGGCGACAACGCAAATTTGGAGGTTGTATTCTTCCTTCACGTTATTTCAAATTTTGCACTATCCCATCGCATTTTAGTCTTACAAATTTTATCATCGCATTCTCTTTGATTACCGCAATTATTTAATATTGATAAATTTAGTAAGTTACCGCATGTTGTCTATTTGCCAATTATGATTTCAATGATGAACAATATGCTTCAATTTCTTTCGTATATACTAGAATCAATTTAACGTTAAGACAGTTTTCTCATGAAATATTTCTAGAAGTTAGGGGTTTGCTAGCTTTTTTTCAAACTCTCTTTACGAAGCTTTCTAAGAACATCGCATGACTTATTTCAATCTTTTGGCAATGAGGATATTGCTGCATTTTATATTTGAAGGTGAGATATTTATTTTCAACCTTGCTATTTTGAAAAAAAATTGCAGTAAAAGAATGTTGTTTTGTTTAAAATTATTTGACCTTAAAAAAATAAAGGAGAAAAATTTTGAGAATAACAACTCCACTGTCAACGCAATGGGAAAACTCATGTTGATAAGAGTTAAGTTGTGAAGGGCACTTACTCGTAGTTGAATGTCTGCATGACACACGTGGGGACAAGCCAAAACGAAGGTAAGTCGCTAGGATCAAATAAATGACCGCAACTCCGCTACCAAGTAAGTATGGTTGGATGTCCGCATGACACATGTGGGGGTAAGTCAAAACGAAGGCAAGACACTTGGATCAGTGTAAGGTTAGAAAAAAAATAATAATGTCAAGAAATCTGCAAGGATAAAAATCAATTGACACCCCGGTGGAAAAGTTTTCTTTTTGAAATAAATCATGCGATGTCCCGGAATTTAGTAAAGTCATTTTGAAGGTTAATCTTGCGGTCCCTAGGTCTTAGAAATATTTTAAGAGCAGACTTGAATAAGACTTAAGGAAACTTTGGTATATAGGATTTGAACGAAGTATCATTGAGAAATCTAAGAAAAGAACATTGTGGTCGACTTGGTAAAGGAAATCTTTAGTTTATGCTTGAGGACAAGCATTGTTTAAATTTGGGGGTGTGATAACGGGCAGAAATGCACGTTATCATAGTGCTAAGTTTTTAAACAATGCTGGTTGCGTTGATAAAATATCAAATTCATAATATTGCGGTCGCATGCGTTCAACGTATAGAAACCGTTGATTTTTGTATTTTTATGCAGAATATGTGTTGACGCAAGGCGAAAAGAGCGATCATAAGAAATCAGCGAACGAGCGCAGCGTTACCACAAGGCCTTGCAGTGATTTGTGTTCGCAAACATCTGCTCAAGAAGGATTGCCGCATAGAGCTGGTGCAACTTGGTGGACGCATCTGGGTGAAAGGCATAATTAATCACGATGGAACAAAAAGCTGATGACGACCGAATCCGAATGTTGACAGCCGCTAACGATAACAAGTACATCCAGCTTTTCGGTGACAAATATTTGGCGCATCAGTCAGAGAATTAAAGTCATCCCATCTGTACAATCATAAGAGAGAAGCCATCTTTCACCCCGAAAGCTTTATAAATACCAAAGGCATCCTTTAGAAAAAGGGTTCACCAATTCGAAAGTTCCGAGTTCACAAATTCTGTTCATAGTTTAGCCTTGTTCTTAGATTTTCTTTTATTTTAAGGCGGAAGCAAGAGAAGGAGGTTGTGCCGACAGATCGTTCCAGTAAGCTTAGGAGAGCGTCGGAAGCTTCAAGATCAGAAAGAGGGCCGACTCCTGCGGAAGCAGGAATGTCTTTTGAACCGAATAGAGATTGCCAGTGTAAAAACCTCGGTCAGCAAGGGATTGCTACCAGACTCTCTACTTTTATCTTCCATTGTTGTTTTGTATTCAACTCATTTATAGAAATGGAATTTACTTCTCTATATTTGTTCACTCTTTGTTATTTACACATGAGTAGCTAAATCTGTTGAATGGGTTGAGAAGCACTTAACTAGCTTAACTGGGGATCTTCATTCTATGCGATTATCTTGTATTATGTAGGCTTCATTTGTCCATTAGAGATACTTGAGAGGGTAGTCTAAGGACAAGATCTAGGCTTGGGAAGGTTAGATCAGAATCTAGGCTCGGGAGAGTTAGATTAGAACGCATAATCAAGAGATAAGAGCTTAGGAATAAAAATTATTTGCTATTAACGCATCGCATGCATCCTACAGATAGGATATGATTGTATGCGGTCACATTGTCTTTATGCATCTTGCATCATCGCATAGGAAAAGAGTAGAGACTTAGGAATAAGCTCTATGGACACTTTTGCATTCACCACATCGACCTAGACTTAGGAGCATCGCATTTGCATTGAAAAATGACTTGTTGTGCATGGTTGTAGCATAATCGCATAGTCTGACGTATTCCCAAGTAACGCTAGCTAAAGACCTTTTCAACCTGTTCATCTGCATACTCAGTGCATCTTTCACACAATCAAACTTTTCTTAAATCTGTGGCATTTGTTATTTTTCATTACCGCAATCAAAAAACAAACCAACAATCATTTGAGTTATCGGTTACCTCAAAGTTTTCTAAAAGTTACCACCGCAAACCTGTTTTCCCAAGTCCTTGAGTTCGATCCTGGACTTACCAGGAACTTAGTGGGGTTCACTTGGATTCCACTGAGAAAACTTGAGTGTTCAACGCATTTTCATCATCGCATTTCCTCCATAATTTCACATCATAAAATAACGCATCAGTCTTGTAGGACAGTTGTCCAGAATATGACCTCTTTTGTGACAGTATTTGCACTCGACTTTTGGACAAGCAAACTTAGGCCTAGTGAGCTTACAGTTTTTACAAAAGGGAGCTCCATAAGTACTAGGCATATGAGTGCTGGCGAGTACAACCTTCGATTGCCGGGAAGAAGTGATGCCAAGACGCTTTTCTTCAAACAGGATTTCCTAAATTGCTACATCTAGAAATAGAAGTGGGCTACGGTAGAGCAAAGCAACATAGGTCGACTCATTTTCTGGACAAGTCCCATAAGAAACTTAATAAGGTGAAAGTGATCAGGACTAATTTTAGCTTGATCCAATTGATTCCAGATGGCTGAAGTGTAGCCAAGTAGTCATTAACAAATTGCCCCGTCTTCTGAGTAAGATTAATCAGAGTGTTATGCAGTTGATAATAGTGAGCTAAGCCAACAGACTAAAACCGGGTAGATAAGAAATCCCACAAACTTTTGGCATCATCAAACACATCAAACTGAACATGAATGGTCGATATAGATGTATTTTCGATCCAAGTTATGATTTGATGGTTTTTGCTATCACAATCCTCTAACCGTTCGATAAATCTAGCATCTTCTTCAGTGGATATCTTGATTGGCTGGGGAATATCACCAATGACGATTTGCCATAATTTACACCCGATTAGGAAACTCTTTATTTTATGGGCCCAAGTAATGTAATTTGTCTCATCAAGAATAGTACAAATGGGACGAATACATGATCTTTTTCCATGTGGCTTGGCGGCTTGGAAGGAGAAGAAAACTAGAGACAACAAGAGAGGCTTGGTAGCTTGATGCCTTGGCTAAAGGGATCAAGGGTCGAGTTCTGGGGAATTGGGGATTGAGTTCAATCGACTTGGCTGAAGGGATCAAGGATCGAGTTCGATCGAGGATCGAGTTCTGGACCGAGAGTCAAGGATCGAGCTTGATCGAGGATCAAGTTCTAGACCGGGGATCGGGGGTCAAGTTCTGGACCGGGAATCGGGGATCGAGTTTTGGACTGGATCGAGTTCTGGATGAAGAATCAGGGATCGAGTTTGATCGAGTTCTGGATATGTGATCAAGGGGTTGCGTTCTGTACAGTGGAAGCCAAGGATCAAATATTTCACAGAGGCTACAGGATCGAGGATCGAGTTTTTCACAGTGGGGATTGAGGATCGAGTTTTTCATTGTGGCTTTGGATAGGGGATTTGGGTTGTTCTTCACGTCAGAGGGGTTCTGGGTCGTCGGCAGATGACCGAATGGCAACGATGACAGAGAACAAGAGGAAGAAACCAGCTAGCAAAGCTCTGATACTATGTGATAGGGGTGGTCATTCAAACCGCAAAAATCGAACCAAAAAATCTGGTTCGATCCGGTTTGAAGAAATTTTGAAACCGAATCAATTCGATTCGGTTTGATTCGGTTTCACTTTCGAAAACCAAATTTGAAATCGAACTGAACCGTTTTTAACTAATATATATATAAGAAGTAAAACCGAACCGCTTTTAATTTAAAGAACAAAACCGAACCGAACCGAACCATTTTTTAATTAAAAAAGAATATAACATGGATTTTTTTTAAAATGCCAAAACCGAATTTGAAACCGAATCGAACTGCATGGTTTGAACCAATAAATCGGTTCAGTTTGGTTTCACATTTTAAAAAATTTGGTTCGGTTCGGTCGATTCGTTTTGACCACCAAACCGAACCGAACTGAACCATTTCCAACCCTACCATGTGAAAAAGTATATGTTTACAAGAAAATGTATAAGGATATAAATACTGTATTAGCACCCTAAGAATAGAGCTTAACTAAATTAACCAAAACCTAAAGACTCTCCAAAGTATATGTTCATAGTCTCATTGTTGTTACTTGAAGACACGAGAAGGTTAAGATGCAACAACCATCGACATCTACATCCATCGAATAACGCTACACCTCAACTGGCACAGAAGAAACCCAAGTTTTAATGTAATTGATTTAGTTGGTTGGTTCGTTTGTAAATGCATTTTGGAGCATTGAGTAGATTTTGTGTCAAGACAGAAACATTAATGCTGATTGGACCACTAAAAGTTGTAGATATACTGATGTACTTGTATTTTTTGGCTTCGTACATATGTCAAAATGAGGCCACCAAGGGTGGCTCGCGTTATAAATATCTTCTATCTTGTTTAATCGTCTCTTTTTTCACTTGCAAATCATATTTTGAATTGTCTCAAGCTCCTCCTCTTTTTGTTCGAGTTCTCCGTTGTCCTCTTTAATTGCTCTTTAGTCCACACTTTTATAGTCTTTTCTATCTTGTCTAATCTTCTCTTTACACCTAATGGCAATCATATTTTGAATTGTCTCATGCTTATTCTTTTCTAGTTTTCATTCTCTGTTGCTCTCCTTGATTGCAAGTTCTTCTTCATGTTCTTGAAGCAATGCTCTTACCGATTCAACGCTACTTTAATTTTTGTTCTTTTAATTCCATTACATGCTCACAAGGGTCAATCTTCTTTTGAACCATATCAAACCAAAGCAATAAATTTAGAGGGGAATGTGTATAGTGTTTGGAAATTGTCTTGTTGGCTATTGAGGTTCTTTGAGAACTCTTCAATTGGCTTCTCCAGTCGCTCAATCTCGTCGTATTGTGTCTGAATCATCTCCCGAGTGGCGCGCACAGTTGATAATATGAACATAATGCCAGTTAAGCTATTCTCTTGCTGGCACTCCCCAATTTCTTCTCTTGAGAAGAAAGAGCAATAAACAATAAACGTTATTCTTTATTTTTAGTTTATTTTCTTTTTGTTTTATTTATCTTTTTCTTATTAGTTTATTTTTATTTTATTTTCTATTTTCTATTTATTATTTTTTTCTATTTTATTTATCTTTATTATTATTATTATCATTAGTTTGTTTTATTTTCTATTTTCTATTGTCCATTTTTATTTATTTTATTTTCTATTATTTTATTTTATCTTCTTCTTATTATTAGTTTATTTTTATTTATTTTCTATTTTCATATTTTTATTATTTTATTTGTTTTTATTTATCTTTTATTATTATTGTTAACTATGTTTGTTTTGTTTTCTACTTTCTATTTTTTTGTTGTTGTTTTATTTGTTTTATTTAACTTTTATTATTATTGTTGTTGGTTCATTTTTTTTATTATTTTGTATTTTTTATTTTGTTATTTTATTGTTTATTTATGGTTATTTTTTCCATTTTCTTCTCTATTTCACCCAATTTATACGTTTCTCAAGGATCTACGTTTTATTTTTTCTTAAGGATATTTAATTTGTTTTTATATTATATTCTATTTTTCTGGTTTTTATTAACCATTCACCATTGGATACCCAATCTCAATGCATTTGATTCTTAATTTTGGATCTTATTTAATATGAAATTTTTATTAAATGATTTTGAGTTTGAATTAATTTTAAACATTAAATTTAAGTGGATTGTAGTTTAAAATTTCTTTATAAAACATTCCAACAAAACTTTTACTTTGTTCTTTTTAAATTAAATATAGTATCTAATTTAGAATTATTCACTATGGTCTCATTCAATTTTTAATTTAAGTTTGAAATTCTTAATAGTATTTCAAATTGCTTGAATTGAAAACTTTAGACATGAACATTAAATAGGTTGTAATTTGGATTTGCAAAATAAAATTCAATTTTACTTGAGTTTAGAAATTTTTTAGTATGGTCTAATTTGGATTAAACCTAAAATTATTTTTGAATTTCAAACTTCATTATGTTTTGAATTTGTTAATAAACTTTATATTAGCTCTAATTTGATTTCCAAAATAAAATTTTATTTTAATTTAAATTTCAAAATTTAAATGAATTTCAAACATTTTCTTTAAATTGCACCCTCATAAAACTTAAATTTACATTCTATTTATGAAATGTGAATTAATATATATGAGATATCTCCACAAATCCTTTGATGGAGATAATATTACTCTGGAGGTAAATCTTTCATAAGAGAATCCAAATATAAATTGACAGATATTATCACTAACAAAATTCAACCATACTTTATTCTTGAAGTTATAATGAAATTCAGTGACACATCTTTTTAACTAAAAATTTTATAGAGTATTTTAAAACAAAATTGACTATAAGGTAATAATTCTATCTAGACAGAGGTATTTAAGTTGACCGTAATGGAACATCTCAACCTGAGAATTGTTCAACTAGTCAATTTTCATTAATCTTCGTTTTATTAACTTTCATTACAAATTTGGATGGCAAAAATAAAATGTTTCAAACAAATGTTCTAGGGTGCTAATACCTTCCTGCACTCAACGACCCCCGAACCTAATTCTAAAAAGATAGACTATTTTCCGTTTCTTTTAAAATTAGTGACCAATCTCGTCCCATAATGATTGGTGACGATTTCAAAATTTTCACCTCAAAAGAGATTTTTAGGGAAGAACGTTGGCCGCTTCACGTCGAAATAACGTTGTGAGATAATTAATTATATTTTTCCTAACATAATTGCTATACTTGATCATGGATGGTAGGATGAATTTTAAATTTTAGATTTCTTCGTGCAAGTCTGATAATTTAGCAATTTTTCTCTCATTTGGTGGTTTAAAATTTGTAGGTCGAAGTATTATCTTGAATCTTTATTTTGATTCCTATATTTTAATATCTTCGACTTTATTAAAGAAAGTCAAGAAATCCAATGTTTACCAAGACCTTCACAATCTACTTTTGATCGCCTCAAAGTGATAGGCATTTGACATTTTATTTTTGTTACATATACGAAAGGTTGAGTGACAATGAAGCCAAAAAAACCATCATCTTAATCAAACCTATAAATGATGGATACAATCAAGACCATGACAAAAATAAGAGCTTCTAAAATGTGAAAACTTCTTATTGTAAGTAAGAATATAAGTTGCATGTTTCTTCTAGCCCACATGAGCTTAAAAAATAAACGATCATAATTTTTTTTAAAAAAAAAAAAAAACTTTATGACTTGATCCCTTTCAAATAGAAAAAGAGGTATGTAGGTAGCTTCATTGGTTGATAATTGCAATGGATTTGAACTAATACTTACTATTAGGGTTTCTTACAAATTTGGCAAAATAAGTTTTAAAAAATTAGGTTCATAGTCCAAACGTATTACTTTTGCAAAATTAGCCAAAAAAAAAAAAAGAAAAACAAGTTCAACCCAGGGAATACACTCGATACACTTTATATCTTTGATACACTTGATACACTATTGATACATTTGTTGTTGTTATTATTATTATTATTTTAGAAAATGGGTATATGCTACTTATCTTTGTAAGAGTAATGTTAATTAAATATATATGTTTTGATGAATCTTTAGTGTCATTAAGTACTTGATTATGATTTTGAGGAGGGGAGCTTGTACTTTTAATTGTCATCTTTTGATGATAACAAAAGGGGGAAATTTTATTAAGGAAAATATATGTGTTCCTTAATGTCTGCTTGAATTCTTTCAATATTTTACGCACATTATGTTTTCAAAATATTTTTCTTAAATGGCCTATCATCATAAAAAATGGGAGATTGTTAGCTTTATGAGCTTCAATATTATTATTAGTTGTTTTGATGATAACAAACGTTTTTATTAATGATTTTAGTGTTTTAAAGTATCCATAGCATAGAATTTGGAGAGATGATTCCAACACATTTTGAATTGCTCAAATTGGACATCAAATGAAGAAAAAAGGATTAGATAGAAAATTCATGTGGCGATGACATGGCACACATAGACAAATCATGTGATAATATGGACGGAATATATAGTACACGCGTGGCAAATCAAATCAATTGGATAGCTCAAATTGTGACACATGGCGTTATTATGAATATTCCTTTTTAAATTGTTGAAAAAGAAATTAAAAGAATTGATTTTTAATCTTAAAAATAATTTAAATAAAATAAACTAAAAAGAAGAACGTCTTCCGAAGACTACTTTTTTTAAAAAAGAAAAAAAAAATGATAGAGCTTATTGTTATTTTTATTATCTTTTAAAGTATATTTTCCTCCTTTTACTATTTAATCTTCACCCTTCATTTCTTCAAGCTCACATCCAATTGCCATTTTTAATTCCTACTTTAATATTATTTTAGACCAAAATTCTCTTTAAATTCCAACCATCATCTCCTTCAAAATTAATCATTATTGAATTGCAAAATCTCTCATCTCCTAATTATTCTGAAATTCTCTCTTCAATTCTCCATTGTTGGCTATTATTCAAAGCTTCATCTTCTTAAATTTATTTTGAGAGAGATTATTTTAAAGTGCTTAGAGTTTGTGTAATCTACTCTTGTGAGAGTTTTTATTTTTGTAGGTTTTCAATTTCTTCATTTCAAGATTTGTATTAAGATATGGGTGCACCTTGGGTTGAGTTTAGTGGTTTAATCCTAAACCCAAAAAAGGATTTGTAGTGGTTTGGTCTTGAACCCGTTGAAAAAGATTGAAATAGGTTGGATCCTAAACTTGAAAAAGGATCGATAGTGGTTTGACTCTTGAACCCATGAAAAGATTAGTAAATCAGTTTTGGTTCTCACCTGTAAGAGAATTTTTGAAGTAAAATACTCGAGGAGTCTTTGGGAGTGGAGTAGGGATTTTGAACCACCCTAAAAATCATTTGTGTTATTTTCTCTCTTTTACTCTTTTACTCTTTTAATTTAGACAATTTACTTACTTTTGTTGCTAATTATTTCATTAGTTTAAATTATTTTAGATTGAATTGGTTTTTGTTGAATGGGAAAATTTGAACCAGTCACAAATTGCCATATCATTTCTCAAATTAATAATGAAATTAAAAATCATCAAATTTGAGACCAATTAAAAGTTAATATTAGGGGTGGAAACGGTTCGATTTGGTGGCCAAACCGACCGAACCAATTTTTCTAATATGTGGAACCTAATCGAACCGATTTATTGGTTCAAATTGGATCGAACCAAACTGCATATATGTGATTCGGTTCCGTTTTAAATTTGATTTTGATATTTTAAAAAAAATGTATGTTATATGTTTTAATTTTAAAAAATGGTTCATTTTAAATGTATGTTACATAAGCTAAAAACGATTTTGTTCGATTTTAGATTCGATTTTCGAAATTGAAACCGAACCGAATCAATTCGGTTTCAAAATTTATTCAAATCCGACTGAATCGCATTTTTTGGTTCGGTTCATATTATAGAAACGGTTCAATTTTTGCGGTTTGAATGGCCACCCCTAGTTAACATGTGCCTCAAATTGAAATTGAAGACATAAATTGGTAAATTTGGATGATGCCACCTGTTTTCATCATGACCATTGAATTAAATAAAAATAATTTGGTTCAATTTGATATTATAGTTTGGGCTAAAGTCCAAAATATGCTTAATTTGGTCCACATACAAAATTATGCCCAAGCCTACCAAACCCCCACCAAAGAACTCTATATAAATAGAGAAATTCTCTTCATTGGTAGAGGTCAGTAATTTTAGACTTCATATAGTCTAGAGAGAATTTTCCCAACAATCAGAAAATTCATTAACTCCTGAAGCTAAACACAGTTGAAAACTAACGTCGGTTGGATATACAAGCATTCTTCCAAAACTTCAACTCCAAGAACATTGCACACTTCGTTTCCTCAGATCAAGTATGTGCATTCAACGACGAGAGAATCAGAGGATTAAGTACTAGAGATCGAACCACATCCACATCAAATATATATCAAGACAAGTTCAACTCCACAAATCAAGTTTCCCCGAAAACCTCGTGCGAACAGCTTCGTATAAATTTCTAGGAAAAGTTATAATATTGCAAGCAATCCAATTCTCCTTGCCTTTAGTGTTGTCATTTGGTCCTACAATCAACTCCACTACCTTTAACTTTCATATTATATATTTACCATTTAAATTTAACAAAAAAAATACTAGATTTTTTAAAAACAATTATATTTAAATGATTTTAAACTATGTGCATTGCACGTTTCTTCTGAATAGTTATTAAAAATAAAAGGTAAAATGTGTAAGTAAATATTAAGATCGTTTTATTCCTTTTAAAGAAATTTTTGGCCGTGGACATTATGTTTAAAATGTTGATATTGACAAACGTGTCAAGGTCTCAATTTTACATAAATGACGATATCAATAGATCTTTATAGAAAAAAATTGTAAGAACAAACAAAAGATTTAAGTTTTTAATTTAGTTTCAACATTAATGACATTTTGTTTTTTAAAAAATAACGAAATGTAGTGATATAATAAAATTACCAATTCATTCCTTAGGTTGACGTGGAATGTATAGACTAGGTGTGTACATGGGTTGGGTTGGGTTGAGGGTGTTTTCTGGACCAACCCGAAAATTCGAGTTTGTTGGGTTGGCAACCCAAAGAACTCAAATAAAGTCTCTAACCCAGCCCTTAAAATTCGGGTTGGATTGAGTTGGATTGTCGGGTTATAATTTGTTTTTTTTCTTTTTAATTAAAAATATGTAAATTTATATATAAAACATGATTAATAACTAAAATCTCATAAAATTCAAATGCTAAATATCAATTATATCTAAGATATTTATACAAATTTCAAATAAAGACAAATATCATAACAATTTTAAAATAAAAATATTTAAAATTCACAAATTAATTAATATAAAATAATCAAATTTTAAACAAAGAAAAATATATANTAAAATAAAAATATTTAAAATTCACAAATTAATTAATATAAAATAATCAAATTTTAAACAAAGAAAAATATATATAGTATATTTTATTTATATATAAAATTTGGGTTGAGTTGATCAATTCAAAACTTTTTTAGCCTAACCCATGACCCAACCCAATTCAACAAAAATAGAAAAAATTTAACCCAATCCAATCCAATTCAAAAATAAAATTTACTCAACCCAACTCTTATATTTTGGATTGGATAGTCTGAATTGTTCGGATTGTCGGATTATTTGAACACCACAATAAAAAAGTTTAACTGTGTAGAAAGTATCTCTGTTAAGTACAAATTTCAATACCAAATACGCAAAGGTAAAGTGGAAGATTCTTTCTTAAAGGGTACCGCCCATTAATTCCACTCGCATGTCAAGTACTAGTTTTAGTCCATTTTTTTTCTTTATTTTTCTTTCCTACTTTTAATGGATTTTTTTATTTTCTAGATGCTTGAAAATTATCTGAATTTTACCGTCCATTAAACAAGGATGACGTATTTAGTTGTGCATGAGAATGTTATCTGAATTTTATGGGAATAAATTATATTTGTATTTAATTTATAAGATTAACTATGACAATTCTACAAAATTTTATATATAATTGATAAATAATAAATTCAATGCAAAATTTTAAGAAAAATAATTATTTAACAATCAAATAATAATACTAATTAAATTATTAATTACAAATATTTGTAAAATGAGTAATTTATAATGAACAATTATAAAGTATTAAAATTAAACCAAATTTACCTTTCAATAATTAATTTATTGAAAGAATAATTTAAAACAAAATAATTTCATAAGAAAATTAACAAATAGAAATGAAGTTTGATATTTCAACCAAATTCAACTTATTGTTATTTACAAAATAAAATGAATTTAGTACAATTCTATACTGTGGCTTTGACGTAGAAAGTAAAAATTTTGAAGATAATATTTGTATGTTTTCTAGTGATTTTTTATTTTAAATCAATTAACCGATCACATATTAAAACAATCCAAACAGATGGTATATTGCCCCATTCTTTTTATTAATACTAAAATTCCTTATTTTCATATTCATGTTTTTGGATCACAAAAAACCTTAGAATGAATTCAAAAAAATAAAAAAAAATAAAAAAAAAACTAGGTGATATTTTTGTACATGTTTAATAATTTTGTTTCTTTTACCTTATTGGAATCATATGGTTTTGAATTTTATTATTGGATTGTTATATTTATGCTCGTATCTTAAAAAGACAGGACATCTTTTCACCAATTATCATCTCTTCTTAATAGATTGTTTAAGAGAATCCTCCTTCACTAAATCGATTATTGTTTTTGGTATTTTGATGTATTGTCGTCTTTAAGAAGAGGATTCAGATTTGATGAAAAGATGCATCTCGTCTATCCAATATTAGATTTCATAAACTTCTATCTTAAAACCAATTGGTAACGAGATTAATAACTGATTATTTCCATAAAAATTATGAGGTCACATGTTCTTTCAAGTTGGTGTCTCAAATTTTGTTTTTCGATCAAATTTCTGTTTGGGCTTCATGGGTTTTGATATCATATCAGATAACATGATTCAAATACATCTCAAATCAATTGACAATGAAAAGAGTAGGCAATCTTATAAAGATTATGAGATTTTCTAAATTTTTTTCATTGTCGATCCTCATCACCCAAAAGACAATGATTAATAAAATTATAGATGTGTAATAATAATTTTTCCAAAAAATAATAATAATAAAAGGTTGAAGTAACATTTTGTTCGCTCTACTTTGAATTTTTTTTTCAATTTTAGCTCTGATTTTTATCGAAATTGATTAAGTAATAATAATAATTTTCATATAAATAAACACAATACGTGAATAGTTTTCAAAATTTATAGTAAAAAATGGCTATATAAAATAAAAAGTAATGAAAAATACACAATAAAATAATAATAGGAAATAAATTTAAGATTTTTTGAAAATATGAAAACTAACAATCGTGAGTTGACCTAGTGATAAAAAAAGAAAATATAATATCAATAAATGACTAAATGTCAAAATACTTGGACTAAAAATAATTTAACAAATAAATCACTCGAGAAAAATGGTAGTGTTTAGTAATCACTTAAAATAGCTCCTAAAATTTATTTTCAACCATTTTTATAAAAAAAAAAACATAAATAAAAATGAATTTTTTAAAAGAAAATTATTTCAAATGGTAAAACCGTTAAAAATATTTACAAAATATAACAAAAGTTTAGAATTATCTATCTACTTATAGACATTGATAGTTTATCAATATCTATCATTGATAATTTTAAAATTTTACTATATTTAGTAAATAATTTAATTTAATTTTCTATATTTAAAAACAACACTTTTTAAAAATATTTTTTTTCCTCCATTCAATTCAAATCAGGGTTAAGTGTGGTTGTATTTTTTTTGCTTTTTAAAAAAAGATAAATAATAAATTTGAAAAAAAAAAAAAAAAAAAAAAAAAGATTATTTTGTTGTGGGGCCCATGGAAGCGGTGCCTTCCGTATGAGGGTGGTCTCCCACAGGCTAAGCGTTTTTGCCGTTTGATAGCGTACGTATAAAGCCTGCAAAATTACCCTTTTTTCATTATCATTGCTCAACTTCTCTTGTCTCCCACCTTTTCTTCATCCAACCTTTCTTTTCTTTTCATATACATACACTAACTAAATACTCACTTCTATCCATCTCCATAGATTCCCTTCCATCCACTCAATCAATTCTTTTAAAAACAAATTTCAAACTATAATATAAATTCACCTAATTCTAGTCCTCCTGTTTTCAATCGCTAAGTTGCACGAATCGAACTCATATATGTATGAGCTTTAGAATATCTATAACCCGTATGTGCATGATCAATTTAAGATTAAAAAGAAATCGATTAATTAAATTTGGCTATTCAATTGAATAATCATCGCAATGGAAACTTTGATCTTAATGCAAATGTTTAGGATGATATGGACATTGTCGAACTCAATAGGATGACATTCAGCTTAATTAGGTCATTAGTCATAATTTATAGTTAGGAAACTTGTTCGCCTTTCCAATAAGTTGGTAGTCCAAACACGTTGGTTAGGTTAGGTTAAGTGAGTCGACCGTGTGCTTGCATGCCAAATCATATTATTATGAGTTCCTATGATCAAGTCACATTAAATTGACCTCTCTTCATCTAAGCTATAGATTGTTTAGTTTGATTACATGTTTATCCTTACTTGTATGCATTCTCTCTATCCACACCAGATCGTCATTTGTCGTTTTAGTTAAGAAATTAACTTAGTGAAACAATTATCATGCTTCCATGTGGATTGACCTGATCGTGTTGCTAATACTACCCATTAATAGTAGTTTATTATCTGATATCTCACTTTGGAGATCTTTTTAGGATATTTATTAAAAGTTATTTGATGTTAATCCACGTAAATTAGAGAGAAGGTTTATGATTTGATTCAAGTCATAGAATCCAAACGTGTCTAATCTTTTTAATAATCTCAAATATGAGTATAAGATAAACATTAATAATATTTGGTTAATGTTTCTGACTTCAAAGTGGGGAAAGAAGTTTAAAATATGAGGAGGGTGAAAAGGGAATTTAGAAAAAAATAAAAAATAAAAAGTGAGAGATAGGGTTTGGTGTGGGATCAGAAATGTGCAGCCTTCACACTTCCCATGCCTTTCTGCGCCTCCCAATGCCATCTTTCTCAACATACTTACTTTTAGTCTTTTACCAATATACCCTTCCCCTACCTACTCAACATTTTCAAATATTAAATAAATAATGAAAAAAACCTCTTAATGCATGTCAACTCTATTCGAGAGTTCAAACCTAGAAGAAGTAATTAAAAATCTTTCGGTGATTATTGATGAGTATGGGACTAACATGTCACTATGGGAATTATAGGGATTTGAACCAAAGGTCTCGTAATTACTAATTACTAATACTCTATGCCAATTGAGTTATATTCGATTTGACTTGCTTCTTTCGAACTTGTTTAATAAAAATATATATAAAAAAATAAAAATAATTAAGAAATAAGAAATAAGTCAACATTCATAAAAAAAAAAATGGAAATAAGTCAACATATAAATAAGAAATATTGAAACATATGTTGATGGGTGTGTAGGTAGATAAATATTGTTACCTGCAAGTTCAGTTTTATATTTTAAATTTTTATCCATAGTTCATTTACTTGATAAAATTTGCCAATAAGAACTTAGTTCAACTGACATTTGCATATGTTGAAAATCAGGAGATTTGTGATTCAAATCCTCCACCCCAACTTGTAAAAATAAAATTACTTAATAAAATTTAGGATAATTATAATGAATAGTAAAATCGGTTGTTGTATTTATATATATATCATACAAATGAATAATTGTCAATATGACATACAATTTATATCGTCTATTGCAAACAATATTTTGTCTATCGTTGATGAACCATTTTTACGTTTTTCGTTGATGGATGCAACTATTACTTATCAACCATTTTTATGTCTATTATTGATAAATATTTTTTTATGTATATTATTAATAAATCATTAATATGTCTATTAACGACGAGTTTTAATTTTAATAGACTATTTTCATGTCTATTATCAACTACTTCAACAGTTTGGTAGACTGTTTTTAGCGACACGTTGTATTGGTAATTTATTATTATTATTATTATTTTGTTATCAATTGTTTGCTATTAATATTACATTGCCACTCTTTTACTATTTTTAATCTTTTGACGACCAAATGTGAATTTCAAAAAACCACTACAAGAAAGAAAAAAAAATGGTAAAATATTATTGTTATACCCTTTTTTTAATTATATATTGATATGGTGGTGATCGAATTAATAGAGAATAAGCATGTTAACTATTACATGTTAAATAAAGAAAAGGTTGGATGTAGTCAATATGCCATTTTCCTTATTGATGATTTATGTATGTAATATATATCAAATAGCAAATAAGCATATATACATATGGGTAATTTGGGACGCACCAATCTTTGTGCATCCCTTCTCACCACTCACATAAAAAATATTAATATATTTCAAAAAAAAAAAAAAAAAAGCAAAATTTGTCACATGTCAAGTTATGATTGAACAAGTTGTGGGATGCACAAAAATAGCTAGGTGTTGTCACGGATGTATGAGAATAAGATGTCTGAGAATCAAAGATGACTGTGTTTGGTTGTGCATGGAAATGCTATCGGAATTTTGTGAACAAAAATTGTGTTTGTGTTTAATTTATGAAATTAAGCATGAAAAACTTATTATAATTATGATAGATTGGTAATTTAAAGAATAAATAATATTCAATATATCAATAATAATTATAATTATAATATTCATTTTTTAATAATTTTATAATTAAAATTAACCAGTTAATGCATTTAATGAACGGCATACTTATTATAATCTAATATTTAATCATTGTTGTTATTAATTAAGCTCAACATTAGTAATTTTACTTTTAATTAAATAATATAAGAAAATATATTTAAATGGACAATATATTATATAAAAGATGAAGAAAATGAGATAAAAATATGATGTATTAATAAAGAATACTAAAAAGTATTTTGTAAATATGATATATTAATAATGAATGGAGTAATAAAAAATAATCGCAATAAATAATTAACTTCTTATAAATAATCAGTGATGATTATATGTTCATAATGAATGATCAAATTAAAATTAATCTCTATAAATTACTTGATAATTAAAAAAACAATAAAGTAATAAATTATTATTATTAAAAATGAAGTTTAATACTAACTAAATTTAACTAATCCTAGTTTACTAATTAATTATATTTAAGATATTATTAGTTAATAAATTAATAATTTATGTTAAAATAATTCCATTCATATAATAAATTTTTATTATGAAAATAAGTCGAGTAGATATTTTAATGTATCATTATTGATTTATTAAAATAAATATTTATATCATTTTTGTTAAATTAATATTAATTAATTTGTTAATTAGTTAACTATATTCAAAGTAAAATTATATGTAAAATTAAAAAAGAAAAAAAAGAAAAAAAAAAAGAAAAAGATAGAGAGTGGAAAAGAGAAAACTCACAGTTTTTGAAGGAATAGAAAACTCTTATACATTGGAAATGAGAATGTCTGGGAATAGCTTATATTAAACATGTGAATTAGATACCTATACCAATTTCTATGCAGAAAACCTGCCAACCAAACGACTCCTAAGTGTTAAATACATATTTTTATTTGATTGATAGCTAGTAAGCATATATCTAATAGGTAAAGGAACATGTAAATAATTATTGAAGTTGAAGATGAAGAGTTTTGGGAATTTTTGGAGTCCTTTGGACTTCTCATTTTTTGTTCTTGGTGTATTGAATGAATTAAAGAATAGCTACAGCCCTATTTCCTTTATACACACATTGCTCTAATATGGTTACAAAATAATAATAATATAAGGAATAAGAATATTACACTTGGCACTGTTTGATTGGTGGAGAGCAAACCAATTCTTAACAGAATGGTGGTGATACCTCCTTCTTCTTCCACCTTTGCTTTCCCTTTTCCATTTCCATTTTCTGCTCTAACATCCTCCTCAAACTGGAGGGTACTTCAAGTACTCCCAGTTTGGCTCGTAATGTATAGAAGTGTGAGTTGTTGAGTGGTTTTGTGAGGCAGTCAGCTAGTTAGTCGGCTGATGACACATAACGAATGTTGATGTTACCTTTTAGAACATGGTCCCTGATAAAGTGAAGATCAATTTCGACATGCTTAGTTCTAGAGTGAAACACCGGATTTGCAACTAAGGCTCTTGCTCCTAGATTATCACACCATATGGTCGGTCGAGTGTTTGACTGTAATCCCATCTCACTTAGTAGTTGTTGAAGCCAGAGGACTTCGGATGTGGCAGGGGCAAGTCCCCTATATTCAGATTCTGTACTCGATCTTGCGGCCACCACTTGCTTCCTCCAGGACCATGAGACGATGTTATTTCCTACAAAGGTACAGTAGGCAACCACTGATTTCCTGTCATCAAGATTGGATGCCCAGTCAGCATCCGAATAGGCAGATATATGTAGATTCAGGCTTGGTTGAAAGTAGATTCCATAGTGTTTTGTGCCACTGATGTATCTAAGTACTATTTTAGCTGCCTACCAATGGATATTAGTTGGAGTTTGAAGAAACTGACTTAGTTGGTTGACAGCATAGGTGATGTTCGGCCGTGTATGCGTTAAGTACTGAAGGGCTCCGATGGTGCTACGATATATATACGGTTTAGAGAGAGACTGTCCATCAGTTTTTGACAAATTTCTGCCTTGGACAGTTGGCGAGAGCATCGGTTTCACATCAGTCATATGAAGTTTCCATTTTCTGCTCTAACAATTGATAAATAACAAATATAAATATTAGTATTATACATCCTTTATAGTTATTGTATGATATATCAACGATATACCTAATAACAAATAAGTATGAAAACAATTACTAATAGAAAACAAAAATTAAACACCACAAGTTTATCTTTTCTAATTTTTTGATATGATAAATCAATGGTAAACATCATAACACCTGAGCATCAAACAATCATAGATAGAAAATAATTAAAAATGGTAATTTTTAATTTGATTAATATGATATACTAGTGATAAACCTAATAAAAAATAACCATAAAATAATTAAAAAGAAATAGGGAAAACAAAAGTTAAATATGGTATTTCTATTTTTTTTTAATAATATTTATTGGAAAGAAAATGAATATGTAATAAATCACAAAATAGTAAATGAAGTAAAATAATATGATTGTTATATACCATATTTATATTTTATTCTATTGATATGATATACCAGTAACAAATATAATTAATAGCAAACAAGCATATATAATCAATGATAGACCTCAATGAGTGATAGACCTCTGTCACTAATATGTCTATCTTAGCGAAAATACTTTAAATCTATATTTGAATAGATATAACCCTAGGATCATTCATGCTAAATTGTCAAGAATAACATACCAGATTCCATTGCAAAATTGACGGCAATTATAAGACAAGTATTGTATTCCTCAACCAAAACTTCGAATGCTTGATCTTTCTCTAAATGAGATTCAAGAAAGACTGAGTGCTTATCATTTTGGTATATTGGAGATCATAGTCCTAAGATCTCTTTATATACAAGTTTAATTAGGGCTTCCTTTAAACCCTAATTAACTAGGAAACTCCTAATTAACTAGAAATGAGCTTCCACCCATTACGTCCATATTCAATTGGTAATTTAGGGTCTTAATTAATTAGATCACATAATATGACTTAATCTAATTAATCTAATTAATTAACCAATGTGATAAAATCAATCTACATACAAAATCCATATTTTAATTAAATATATTATTATTTAAATATGTCTAACAGTCTATCTTTAAAAAAAATCTTAGTTAGTGATAGGTTTCCGTAGCAAATAGTTTTGGAATGTACTAAATTTGCTATTATTTTGGAATAGATTGTCATAAATACAATTGTGGTTAAAAGTTAAGCTTGTAAGTTTTCAACTTTTTGAGGTTAAATCGAGAACTTCACGGCCCTGTTTGATAGCACCGGATGGCTTTTAGTTTAGGATTTTTTAAAACTTTGTTTCTTTTCTTTACCATAGCTTTTATCTTTCATAATTAAACTTCTGAATGCTTAGGTAAATTCCCAAAAAAAAAAAAAAGATTTTTTTATAAAAAACAAAAAACGATATATATAGAGAGAGTAGATAACCAAAGAAACAAATCAAAATGTGAAAATAGTGTAAATAAACTTAATTTTTCAAAATCAAAAATAGAAAATCAAATAAAGTTAATATTTAAAATAAAAAATAAAAGCCACCACTTTTATTTGGACTAAATTATACAAAATGTCCATAAACTTTGTACCTTAGATCAAAAATACCTTTAAACTTTCAAAAGTTTCAAAAATATCATTAACTTTCTAAAAAGTTAACACCTTACCATAAGTTTTGGTTAGAAAGGTTAATGTTTTATATAAAAAATGTCTCTCAACTTTCAAAAATTTTAAAAATACCCTTAAACTTAACAAAATTTTAAAAACATCCTTACTGTCAGTATATGAAAATAAATCGTTTATTCCCTTTTATTTTCTTTATTTTTCATCTTTTTTCTCCCCTCTCTTCTTCAATACTATCTTACTCTTGTTAACTATTTGACATTTATGCATCAAAGGATCTTAGGATTTAAAGGTTTTAACAAGGTTGTACGCAGTAGTTGAATGTGCGTTATGTATTTGCTATTTATCGTTTTTGTAGATCTTATGGATATATCTTATTTTGAAATTTTGTGAGATTTTATAATTTAACTTAAAGTTTTGGTTTTTATTTTGATTGCATGTAAGAATTATGGACAAATAGTTGAAAAATGAGAATATCTATATGGAAAAAAAAATGAGGATATGTATATAATTTGTTTTAAAATTAGTTCTTTTCAAACTCAAGAAAACATCAAACAAATTGATTACTATACCAAAGTTAGGAGTGTCAAAATGAGTATAACTTAATTGTTAGTGACCAAGATGTCCGTGGTTCAAATTTTCCTCCCTTTATTGAACTAAAAATAACAGTAAAAGAATTTTTAAACCTTTTTTTTCATGAAATTTTAAAGTAATTTTTGCAATGAAGTATTAACGATTTATGTTCATATATTAAGGGTATTTTTTAACTTTTATTTATGTTTTAGATTATTATTTTTTTAATATATTAGATAGTTTATGTATATTTTTTAAACAAAACACAAGGTTTCTATTAAAAACTAATGACAATGTTATTTTCCAACTTTTTTTTTTTTTTTAAGTTCAAGAATATTTTTAAATATTTTGAAATTTTAGAAATATTTTTTATACCAAATACAAAATTTAAGGTTTTTTTTTTTTGTTTTGTTAATTTAGCCTTTTATTTTTGAAGACTTCTAGGTTGCCTATCCTTTTGGCTCCTTGATTGTGTGAGTTCAACTATTTTCCCCTTTTTAGTTCAACCAAGTATTCTTCACATATCTTTTGGAAAAGATAATTTTTCTTTTAGTGAAATACTTATTATATTTTATTTTTGGAAAAAAAAAAACTAGTTACATTATTTCTTCAGAAACTCTGTTGAATAATTTTATTTATTTTTAGAATTTCTCAAAACATTTTTATCTTATTAGACAAATTATAAAAAAAAAAAAAAAAAAAACACTCCTTTATTGGGTAAATTTCCCTCTGTTTTGAATTTCCGAGATAGGAAGAATAAAATTCAATCCTTTAAAAGAAAGTATAGTTTGTACGGATAAAATTTTAGGTTTTAATTTTTAATTTTTTTTTCATTACAAGAAACTTAGCCAGAAATAAAGGAATTTCTATCATCATCAGCAAACTAAGAGATCCACAAAAGATAATCCCATAGCTTATAAGCATAACATGATAGTCTCGACAACCATTTTGAAAAATTTTCAAATTTTTGTCCTCAATACCATTATCATTACAAATAATGTTAATATTGCAATAAGAGAATTAGTTGTTATATTTACGGTTCCTGTTATAGATATCATTATCGATTGATCCTAAATGGTAACGGTAAGAAGACAATGATACCAAATTAATAACATCAATCGTAACCATTCTCAAAATACTTAAGTGAACGTGATCGAAAGCAATTTAATTATGTTCGCGAATGAAGCTCATTACAATTGATACGTTAATGGAAAATCATTACAATTACACTAATATTTTATTACAGATTAGTAAACATGGCCTAAAGGGCAAACAACCATTAAGTAATCATGTTTAGTAAAGAGAAGAGAATCAATAGAAACAAATGATCTCAAACTTGCCTCTATCACCTTCATTTCCAAACAAGAGAATGGAGTAATTCCCAGTTGAATTTACAATATATACCAGCAATTAAGGCAACATTTACCGAACCATAATGAAAATTGGTGTTAATGGAATTCTATTGATGAATCGCAAATGTAAATGTAATTTGATTGTTTTTTTTATCACGTTTACTTAGAATTACGAATTTTGTTATATTTATTATTATCGTTATCGTTATCTCTGAGGGTCAAATGATAATGATAATAATAAAAGTGTCAAAATTCATACTTTTCCCTCTGAAAAAGTAACAATAGTGATAATGGTAGCGATATGATGTAACTTCCAAATACAATTGGCTTGAGCATGCTCCACTTGTCAATCAACTTGCGTTTTTTTATTACAGATTTGAAAGTGTGTCTCATATGTTAGCATAGATATAAAATACAAGTAAAACACAAAAAGTAATCAAACGACACTCGCTTTTCACATTATTATTGATTTATTATCTTTTCACTAAGGTAAACATGATCTAAAGATAAACATACATATAAGATTATTTTTCTTTGAATTTCTTATTTTTATAAATATTCCCATTTAAGGAAGAAGGAAAACAGCATTATTCATCATTACAACAATTCATTATATTAATTTATGCATTGAAAAGTAAAGGTCTCAATACTTCACAAATTAGGATTCCAAGGAGCAGCTTAGTCAGTCTAAGACTCAAAACAAACTCCATTCCCAAGCAACGGATATATTTTGCCATTTCTTGTAAATTGGAAGCGACGACTGGTTTTTCCATTAAGCTTCCTCTTACTCTCACTATATAAAACCTTTCCCATCGCCTGCAATGGAGGACATGGGCAGGACAGCTTAAACAACCTCTCCATAGTTCCCCAAATTTCCTTTCTCTCTTTCCTTTTTTCATTTTGCAGAGAAGAAAATGTTGAAGATGAAGTTTCTCTTTCCCTTCTTCTTCTTCTTCACTTTCCTTCTGGGTCTTACTAGTAAGCTTCTCTCTCTCTCTCTCTCTACATGTTTTTCCTTCACTTCTTGGGTTTCCTTTTTTTGTGGTTTTATTGTTCTGCCATGGCAGCTGCAGGTCAAGAATCTATTCAATTTGTGAAGTTAGATGAGATAATTTCTTCAGGGGTTTTTCCAGCAATTTCTGGTTCTGATCTCCCTGTTGCTGTTTCTGTTACTGATGCTGAGCTTCCAGAAGTTTCAAGCAGTGTTTTAATGGCGGAAAGTTGGCTTAGAACCTTCGTTCTGGCTCACTACCCTTCCACTAAAATCACTACCATTGTTGTGGGAAACAGTTCTTTATGCAGCACCAAGAATCAGGATACTAACACTTTACAATTTGTGTTGCTTTCTCTGAAGAATTTGTTTTACTCTCTCACAAGATGGGGTTTGGAGAATCAAATCAAAGTTTCTACTCTCTTCCCAAAAGATTGCTTCCACTCTCAAGAGGAATCCATTCAGAATATGGTTAAACTTGTGATTGAGTTCATCCAAAGTACAAACTCCACATTGACTCTCAAACTAACTGAAAATGTAATTTCTCTACATGAAACAGAGAATTTCATCTCCACCCATATGAACAAATTTGGATTTCTAAAGCTACACAAAGTGAATTTAATAACCAGTGTCACAAATCAGAGAAACCCCATTAGCAGAAAGCTGTCTTCATTCATGGAACTCAACGAATACGAACCTTTCTTTACATCAGAGCCACCACTGCCGTCAGACCTCGCCACACCCCCACTTCCACCAGAGTCCCAAATCGCATCTCCGCCGCATTGGAGTTTCGCCGCCGCCCCAGAATCGCCTCCGTTCGTGGTACCAGCAAGCCCACCGATGGGATTTTCCCTGCCTCCATGTAATCCAGACCAAAACGCCGGTGCGCCATTTCCACAAACAGGTAGCGTGCAAAAGCAGTGGTGCGTGGCGAAACCGAGTGTTCCGACGGAGATACTGCAGCAGGCGATGGACTACGCTTGTGGGGACGGCGGCGCCGACTGCCGGGAGATATCGGCGGAGGGTAGCTGCTTTCATCCAGATACTTTGGTGGCACATGCGTCGTACGCCTTCAATAGTTACTGGCAGAAGAACAAGAGAAATGGAGGAACTTGCAGCTTTGGGGGAACTGCCATGATTATAAGTTCAGATCCAAGTAAGAATCTATGTGATATTTATGATTTTTCTTTGGTGTGTCAATTGAATTGATGAAGGATTTTGATGAAGTGGTTTTTGTTGTGTTGTTTTTGCAGGTTTTCATCACTGCCGGTTTGTTCTAAGCTAAATTTTTTCCTCTTCATCTTTAGGGATAATGGCGTTTTAGTTTGTTTTTGTTCTGTCCATTTTGTTTCTTTGAATAATACTTTATAGATTGAACTTTGAATGGACTTTAAGACACTGGCCTTGTGGTTATGTTTTTTTTTTTTTTTTTTTAAAAGTTAAATTTTATTAAAAGATAGGTGTTTGTTTTACCATTTACCATATCTAGTATTTTTTTTTATGAAAAAAAAAACTTCTCCATTCTTGCATTTTCGGTTTGGTTTTTAGGTTTCAAAGTGTTACATTGTTTTGGGTTTAGTTTCAATTAAGTGTCTAAATTTAATAATTTTAGGTGAGATTTGAATTTTATTTCAATTTGGTTAATATATTTTAAGATTTACACTTTTAATTTTGTATGTCATGACTCAAAAAGTTTTCCCATCTCTTTTAATCTTAGTTCCTATTAATTTTGAATTACATGATCGATATCTCATTGTTTGGCTTGTATGTTATATTGTTTTTTTTAGTTTGGAGTTGTGGAAAGGAAGTTTGAATTTAATTTGTGGGTATGTTTATCTTATGCTATATATCATAATTGGCATATATCAAGTACCACATAGATAGAAGAAACCAAAGGCCGATTTGGTATATCTATATAGATTGAAATTGCATCAAGTTCCCTCTCTATGCTCTTTATATATATATATATATAATTGGTATAGTATCTAGATCACTAGCTAGCTCAGTAATAAATTTATCTTCTAGACTTAAGTTAAAGTCTCACTCATTACATTTATTTTTACTAAATTATATAAAGTCTCCCGTCAACAAAATTTCTAGATCCGTCACCGGTAGAAATTATATATCAAGTACTATATAGATTGAAATTGTATTATCAAGTACAAGATGGGGGTTTAATGAGATTTTTTGAGTGGTTTAACAATTATATATATGTATAGAGGTTTCATGAGATCTTTTAATTCAACAATTACAGGGTGGGGGATTAAGGGTCCGCTTAAATTGACTTGAGAAAAAAAAGTTTTCTTTAAACTAATATTTTTATTTGAACTTTTTTTATAAAATTTGTTTAAAATACGTTTCAAAACCTATTTTGAGTGGTTGTTAAATATTTTTTTTTTTTACTTGAAAATATATTTCAAGCACACCATAAACCTCAAGTCTAAAGGGACGAATATCATGTCAATACCACTAAGTCAAAACTCATTTTGGCAAGGATTTAATGGTTATAATTTAAAAATTAGATAGAAGTATAAAATGATTAAATTTTACTATTTTATATAAATAATTTTCCTTATTTATCTAATTTTTAAAAATCCTCCAAAAAAAAAAAAAGAAAACAAAAAGGCTTCCTATAAAGAAAAAAGAAAAAAATGGGAGAAGAAACAAAAAAAATATTACGAAAGGGTATGTTGATAAAATAAAAATTACTGAAAGATGTAATGACAAAAAATAATATAAAATTAAATGAAGATAAAAGAAAAAAAAACATGAAAGATACCTAACGAAACATGGTGAAGTAAGAGAGGTGACAGTGAGGGCAACATAGGCATTCTAAAAAAATGAAGGGTAAAATGGTGAATACACGATGCCAAATAAATAATGAAAAATGACAAATTCAAACCCATCTAAAAATGACTTTTATAACTACTTCTTAAGAAACACTTATAATCCACGTGAAATCTCCTAACTTTAATTAAAAATTTCGAAATATATAAAGATTTTTAGTATTTTATAAATATTACACAGTAGTTATAATTACTATATTATTTTAAAAATCAGTAATGTACCAATTTTATTTTAGTGTTTTCATAGGGTCATTTTTTTTATTTCATTAAAAGAATTGTATCTAATACAATTAAAAAATTTTGTTAGAAAATTTTAAAATCAATAAGCTGATATTTTAGTTATTTTAGTATTGTATTATATAGGTATACTTGAAATCATATAGTTTTAGGCTCCGACTCCGATTAGGATTGTTTAGTTTTTAAAATAATTGTTGACAACTGTGCTTTTAGAAAGTTAAAAGAAGTAAAATAATGTTTGATAAATTCAAGCTCAAGTAGGTTAAAAGTGTTCGGTAAATAAATACAAAAACATTTTATTTTAAATATAATAACTAAAATAGACTTATAATCATTTTTTTTTGTAATTTAAAATTCTAAATAAATGTTTAGTATGATAAATTTGTTTGTTATAGATTAATTTTTAAATATTAAGAAAAATAGCTTTATTTTTTAATAAATGTAGGGAAATTATTTTAAATGGTACTGCTGAAAATATTTACAAGATATAACAAAATTTTAAGACTACCAATTATAAACGTTGATAGACACTTATTCGTATTGATAATTCTAAAATTTTGTTATATTTTGTAAATATTTTGGTTTACTTTTTTATATTTAAGAACAACCCATAAATGAATATGGTATACTTTAAAAAAAAATGATGCATTTAACTCATGAAACATAAAATATAGATTTGATTAGGTGAGAGATAGATAAATATATAAAAACAAATCTTCTTTTTAAAGTATAAAATTGAGAACTGAATGTTGATAAAAAAAAATTCTACCTGATTTTAGAAGTATCTAGAAGCTAAAATGATACTGCATGATTTTAATAGATTAAATGGCTTTTTGACATAATTAAGACAATGAGAAACGTAGCCTTAAGTCATAGAAATGAAAATTTTTGTTTAAAGTTGATTTATATCATAAATATATATTATTTTCTTTATTTTCATAAAAAGATATTATGTTTTAGGTTAAAAATAGTAAAATACATTTTTCATTTTAGTCGTTCAACCAAGAAATATGTGAACTTTTTTCCACCAGAAATTATATGAAACATCACCTTATAATTTATATTGTAACTTTGGGGGAAAAAGTTTATCCGTATTCTAATTATTTTTTTAATGAATATTATTTTTTATTTTCTAAAAACCAGTTTTAATTGTACTTTAAAATTTTTCAAAAATATTTCAAAACTTTTTCTCAAAATGAAGTATTATCAATTGAATTAAAATATTTGATAATCACAATACATTCTAATCGATGCGAATAATTTTCTAAAAAAAACGGAATAATTTATTTTTTTACGATTATATTTTAATTATGAAATTGAGGAAAGAATGTCATTTATGCAATGTGGGGCTTTCTTCTATTAACTTTGATATAAACATATAGCCAGAGAAAAATAGGTAAGAAATTATTGTTAAAATTATATAGCAAACTAATAAATTATGGGAATACTACATTTTTTTATAAACCACATAAATAAATACCGAGTTTCTAAAATTTTAATACCAAATCATGGCTTTAACGTATTATGTATTGGTCATATATATATATATATATATATATATATCTTATGGATGGAATGAATCTTCTAATTATGTGGACATTTATGTATAGTTGTAGTTATTATTATTTTTTTTTTTCATTTCAAAGATTTTGTTAGTTTTGTAGGTTAAAAATCATGCAATCTCAAAAGTTTAATATTTTTAATATTTATGATAATATCTATTGTCTATAAAAAAAAACCATATTATTATTATTAACTGAATCTCTTATTAAGGCAAAAAAAAAAAAAAAAAAGATTTTATTTGCTATTTAATTTTTCATGAAAAGATTTTTTTATTTTGATTTTATTAATTAATACCTCCGTCTTAAATCAAGTAACAACATGAATAGAATTATAAAGTTAGTTGATTTTATTAATTTAAGGAAAGTTAAAAATAGTTTTAACGCACTTGTAATTTTAGTAATAAATTTGTGCTATTGAGAACGAATACAAGAAAATTTATATTAGAGAATAAAAGTAAAAAATGAATCAATAAATGTGATTTTAGAAATTTAAATTAGAAAGATCACATTTTAATTCTCTCCATCTTCATTAATTTTCTCAAATCTTCCCTTCATATCTCCCTCAATCTTCTTCATTTATGCATTTTTCTCACTCACCTCAACCAACTTTATGCTGTTTCAATTCAATCGATTATGTCTTCACTCATTTAGAGAAAAAACTCACATGAAAGATGAGAGGATAATGATTATAGCACTTAAATGAAATAAGATTTTGGAAAATGGAGAAGATGAATGATTGTGCTATTAAAATTAAGAAAATTTTAAACGAATAAAATCTCCCTATTTTTCTTACTCCTCACTTTTTCTCAAATTTTCTCCCTATATCTCCTTCTTCCATGTTGTCTCCATTCTCTCTTCAACGGTTGAAAATTGAGAACGTGAAGGATTCCTTATAAAATAAGTATTGTATTGAAAATATTTTTTCTAAAGATGTTGCTACCGGTAATTAGAAATATTTTTCTCTTCCCATTGTCTCTCCATTCTCTCGTCAATGGTTGATTCAATACATTTCTTGATTTGGCAAAAAAAAAACAATGTATATAACAAAAATAAGCACTTATAGTGTTTTATTGAGAATACTTTTTTTTTTCCGGGAGATGTTGTTAGTGAAAGCGTCCGTGATTAAAATTATTTCTTACCTATTGTCTCTTCAATGGTTGAATTCAATACCTCAAGAAGGGTTTCGAGAAGCACTTACACATTGATGATGACTACCTTTGTATTTGGAGAAGAGATGGATGAGCTAAAATCTTTAATCCCCTCCACATTGTCGAAATCGTACGAAAATGAGCTTAATTTTCAAAAAACAAAAAACAAAAAACAAAATAATTATCAAACGAGGTTTATTGGCAGAAGAAGGAAGTGACATGGAGTAGAGTATCCCAGACATCCATTCCTAACAAATCATGGATGAAAGAAAATAAAAACATAATATATACAACACAACGAAACTAGGCTGCAATGTCATACTTAATATGCTTAAGAACCACTGGAATCACAATATCAGGGGAGCTAAGCTGAGGCAAGTGCCCATCCGACTCCATGACCTCGACGATTGAGTAGCCGCCGAGGTTGCGGTGGAGGTACTCTGAAACGACCACCGGGACCGCCATGTCCTTCATGCTTTGAATGATATGGCAGGGAACTGTAACGAAGCTGAGTATGCTTCTCATGTCACTTTGGAAGATGGTTTGTGCCACACTCAACGCTATGTCCGGCCGCATGTTGAACAGTGTTCGACTAAACTCTTGAACTGCTACGGACTCCATGTCGCCACCGACGGCTAGCGGGGCGAAGCCTGAGCACCAAGCCTTGTAGTTCGACTGCATTGCTTGGAATAATTGCTCTAGATCTTCTTGCTCAAAACCTCCAAAGTAGTTTTCGTCGTTCAAGTACCTGAACAAAAATACATGTATTTTTATTAAGAAAACATTTTCTTTTACGAAAACTCTTTAAGGTGAACTTGTTGAAGGCAAGACTGTTCGTGGGTTGGGTTAGGTTGAGTTCAAAAACTTTTTAGACTCCACTCATTTGTTTGGATGGTAAATTTCTTCCATCCAAATAACCAATATTTGGATTGGATTGGTTCAGATTACTCGAATCATTTATTGAAAATTTTGTTCTAAATAGAATAAAATGTAAATATGTAAAAATCTGATTTAATTATTTTCATATATTGAATTAGGATTAACAACTCAATTTTAATTTATATAATAGAAATTTTCTTTTGAAGGTGCTAAAAATTATTTTAAAGAGTTGTTGGTGATTAAATTATTCAAAAAATAATGAAATTAAATAAAACCAAAATCAATATATGCATAAACAATTGTATTATAAGTAAAATAAAATTTAAAGTTAATAATAAGTTCGGGTTAGTTTAGGTTATATTAGGTGTACCCATGAATCAAACCAACGAATAAAATTTTAATTTTTTTCGAATCATCAGATTTTTTGAACATCCCTAATTGTTATGCACAAGTATATCAAGCTTGTAAACCAAGACTCAATCGACCTCGTTGAATTAATACAAACTAACCACCAATATGGTAAAACCTCAATAGAGATTTACATTAGCATAATACAAACTAACCATCAATAAGAAAAAATAACCATTTCACCCTATTACATTTTTGGGGGAAAAATCCATTTTTCATTGCCAAATAAATAAATTTTCCCCCTCTTAGCAAGCCCCAAAACTTTGGTCTTATAGGGGACCCATTGAAATTGTATTCTTTCCTAATTTAGTCGTCATTTATTAATAAAGTTCTATAAAAGTTATTTGCACTTTTTGAAAAGAAAAATACATTTTCTTTAACCATTATTAAAATCTTAGTCAATCTTTTCAACTTTCCACCGCTTAACAACGAAACTTTAAAATTATCTCTACAAACTTCCATGGTTTAACTACAATTTTTAATTTTTTTTTGCTATACTAAGTAAAATATTACCTCAATTCTTCTGTAAATGTTAGTGTTACGCTACTTAGCAATTAAATATGTTACCTTAATATATTAAAATGAAAATCATTATAGACCTTCTTTTATCTATTATATAATTTTAAAATCTCAAACCTAGTCATAAGTTGTATGAACATGTTATAAACATTTGAGTTGGCTCTTTTGTTATTTTATTGAAATTAAAATATATTTCAAGATTAAAATAAATTATATTAATAGAAAATTCATAAAAACTGTGATCAATGACCTAGAGAAAAATATTTTTCAAAAAAGTTATTTTTATTTAATTTCTTTTGATAAAATTATTTAAAATACCTTTTGAAACACTTTTAAAGTATTTCAAATTCTATTTTGAGTGGTTGCTAGATAATTTTATAAAATGATTTATTTTCAAAATTACATATTTGAAAAATTAAACTAAAACAAACTTTAAATTTCAAATATAAACCCTAATTTTAAAACGTATGTCTTGTTTTTCAAATGTCAATTTTTTTTTAGATCTTTGAAAAAAAAATTAATTCTTAAATTAAAACATCATTTTATCTCTATGCTCTAGATTCTATTATATTTTAGTTCATATATTTTTAATTATCTAAATTTAAGTACTCTTTACATCATTCCAATAAATATTAAATTTTATCCATATATTTTCAAACCATTAATTTAGTCTTGCCAAAATTATTTGGTATTAAAATTAGTTATAATAATAATAATAATCATAATATACTTGCAAGAAAAGACATCATATGAATATATTTTCAAAATTTGTTAAAAAAAAATACTATTTTAAAACTTATACTTTAGTATTTGTTTAATTTTTCATATACTTTCATGTCTAACTTTTGTCTCTATATTGTTGATAAATCTTAATTTGATATCTCAAAGTTTTTTTTTATTATTATTATTATCAAGATTGATTAAATAATAATAATAATTTTATACAATAAAACATCATAGGTGAATGTGTTTCCAAAAATTCATAGTAAACATGTTAATAATAAAATGTTTTTAAGAAAAATCAATAAAAAAAATTACTTTAAAAACTAAATTTAAGATTTATTAGAAATATATGGACTAAATTTTAATATTTAAAAATTGAAAATTAGAGACTATTATTTTCACAAAATAATAAACAAACAAACAAATAATAACCTTAAATTATAGGTAAATTATAAAGAACACTTTTCAACTTTATCATTTATTCCAAAAACATCCTTATACTATAAAAAATGGTAATATTACCTTTTGAAAATAATTTTGAAATAAAAATCTTTTAAAATTTAGATGAATATTAAAATATGAAATGATTTGATAGGTGTTATGGAACCAAAATTTGAATCATCACATCATTGGTATATAATTCTAACCCGCTGATTTTTGTTTGAAATTCTAAAACATTTACACTCAAATAATAGTTTTGAAACACTTAAAAAGAAAGTTGAATGGTCATATTGCTCCTTAAATTATTTTGTCAATATTTGTCAGAAGAAGACAGAAAAACCATTACATACCAAAGCGAAGCTTGAACCAAAATAATAATAATAATAATAAATAAATAATAAGGGAAATAGTAATAAATAAAGGATTAATAAATATCCTACGTCATTATTCCCACGTTCCGTATTAGCTAAGCTGGACCATAAAAATAAAAATTAAAAATTAAAAAAATCCATAACGGCGGTTTCAGTTTCATACTACCGGCGATTAAAAAAAGGGGGAAAAGGAAGAAAATGAAATTACCTCGGCGAGGGAGAGATCATAACAATCTTCTGGAAGAGGTCGGGGCGAGTGATGGAAGCGACGGCGCCGATCATGGCGGAAACAGAGTGGCCGACGAACACACACGATTCGATATGAAGTTCTTCCAAAATGGCGAGGAGATCATAGGCGAAGCCTTCGAGAGTTCTGTACCGCTCGAAATCGAAATAATCAGGATTGGTAGTTCCGGCGCCCATATTATCGTACAAAACCACCTTGTAATCATCGACTAGATGCGGAATCAAGTGTTTCCACACCGATTGATCGGTTCCGAATCCATGCCCTAGAACCACCGTCTGCTGGCCGCCGCCGATAACCTTCACATTTTGTGCCTCCTCCGCGATTCCCATCCTTTAATTTCTGACTTTTTCTTTTCTTTCTTTTTTGTTTATTCCGGTCGACGACGAGGCATCTCTGTAGTCACATATTATAGATACTTTCTCTCAATGATAATACCGTTGCGCCCGGGTTTTTATCCCCTGCACCCGACTCTACTTTATCAATCGCATTATACTTTTATTCCCTTTTTCATTATTTAACAATCAACATTTATTTTTAATCTTTCAAATTTTAAAAACATTAAATTGTTTTTGTCCAACAAAGTTTCAATTGTTACTTTAATCATGTTTTTTAAAAAAAAAAAAAAAACTTTTGAAAATTCTTATATGTTGAATATTATGTATAAATTTTTTTAAAAATGTTTACTCAATATTTTCGGCTAGCCAATTTTTGTAATTTCAATACATATATTGATAAAAATTGTGAAACTAAGATTACAATTTCGAGCGAAATGAGCTTAACTCAATAATAATTAACATAATTTTTTTTTAAAAGTTAAATGTTTGATCTTTCATTGGTCATTTCTACAATTATTGTACTAAAGGAAAGGAAAAAGACATACAATGACCATGAACAATAGAAGAGCACATCTATAGTCATTTCATTCTCCGTCTCTACGAAATTCGTTGTCCCCATTTGTTTTTTTTTTTAAATAAAAAAAATTAACTTAAATCACTACCATGAAAAAGTTTTAATTAAATACTTAAATGTTTCATTAATTTTTTTACATGATTAATTCCATATGGACAAATTGAATTTAGAGAGAAATTGCTCAAATTTTCAAGTAAAATGAAATAGTTACTTATCAAATTATTCATAAATATATAATTTAAATTTAAATGTTCAATTCAAATATGTTCATTATCTTGACTACTAAACAATTAAACTTGAAATTTAAATTTAATAATGATAACATAATAATAAAGCATTGTAATAAATACAAAAAAATAGGCACAGAGTAAGAATGAAGAAGGAGACGAGGAATGCATACTCGTTCCCATTTACGGAATTTTCCCCCATTCCTCCCTCATTTTTCCTACCTAAATAGGAAATCTCTCTCTTGATAGGGCCAAGTCCCGATTAAAAAAATGGACATCTCCAACCCGAACACTAGAAATAATGGAATATCCAACAACTAATTATTCATTTTCGTTTTCATTTAATTTCTTAATTGGTTCTTATTTGTTTTAAGACCTTTTGGTTCTTAGGTTAAAAGACTCCAATAAGAGGGAAAAAAAAATTAAAAGGATTCAATGTTTGAATCCATTTTCATATTATTGACGTAGTGAAAAAAAATTAATGTCATGTTTATACTCTTACAAACATAATCAATCAATAAAAAAAAAAATGTTGAAATTACCTTATTTCAATGGTGGTGTGTATCACACTTTGCAATGAGAATCAACCGTGATCCCTACTCCCTAATTTATAACTATATCTCGTAATCTCATCACACCCAAAAGATCTAGATCCAGATTCAAAATCACAACTAAAGATCCATATCCACATTCATATCCATTATTAAGAAGTTTGTATTTTTCTTTTCAACTTTATTTTTGATAAGCCATATTTATAAGATCAGACTTAGCATTTTTGTCATATTTGCATGATTTTTGGTCAATTCTCCTTTATGTGATATGTCATATCAAGTTTGTTTTTTCAGATTAAAATCTGAATTAGATGAGTAAAATTTAAAATAAATACTATTTTTAAAAAAGAAACTCTACATTTTAAATTTTAAATCAAGTATTATTTTTTCAGGTACAAAAAATTTGATTAAATAAAATGTAATGAAAAATTTAATTTATATAAACGAAATTCATGTGTTGCTGTAATGAATTACAATTGATTTTGAGTTAGATTTGCATTATTATATGTGCATAAACATGAGCTAATGAAAACGAAAAGGAATATTACAGAAGATTGAAAGAATAAAATAAAGTGACAGAATGTAAAAATAAATTAGTAGAAGATATTATCAGATGGTGGTGTGGATTTAGGTAATAGTAATTATGGTTGTAACCTCAAATTAATAATTGTATCAATTTAAATTATGAACTCAAAGTTTAAATTGATAAATTTATTAAATTTCAAGATTTAAATTGATACAATATTTAAAGTTTAAGATTTAAATTAATACGACTTATTTGCGTGAAAAAAAAATAGAAGAAGATATTATTAGGGGTAGAATTGGTAAATATGAAATGAAGAGATATCGGAGTGAAGTGTACCGATAGGATACCGACTATTTAATAAATAGGGATGTTAAGGTCACACTCCATCCAACCACTAGACGGCAACCACGTCGCCAAGTGGGCTAACAAACATTAATGGGTTGTTGCATTGACACGGGCCCCACTTTACCTCACTCATTTAATTTTATCTTTTTAGGAAAACAAAAATAAATAAATCAATTCCACCAACCTAATAACGGTTTATAAAATTATTCAACATCTTAATACAACTTTTGGTTGCATTACAATTCATTATTGTCTTCCACCTCATCTTTTGATTCCTTTATATATATATAAAAAAAAAATTAAATTATAAGTTTAGTATTCGAGGCATCAAATCATCGTTTGATAATCAAATCAAATTTATTTTTTTATTGATTTAATTTTTTTTATATATTTTTCAAGTAAAAGAATTGAATTCATAGCTAAAATTTAAATATAAAAACTATTTTTTTTAGTTTTAAATGTATACCTTCGATTTTCAAAATATTGATAGAAAGTAGATAAAAAAAATTAATAAATTTTGAGAAGGAAGTATTTGTTGGTTGAATTTTCAAAAATTGAAAACGAAAATCCAAATGGAGCTTAAACATTGAAATTTGTGTCTATTTTATTAACTTTCGATTTTGTATCTAATAGGTTTCTCATAAATGTAATATTCTTTTAATTAAAATATTAGATATAATCTTGAATATCATGTGTTTCTAGAAATCCTAAACTTTTAGTTTTGCATCTAATAGATTTGTGAACGTTAAAACATTTGAAAATTTGAGGATTAAATCAGTATGCCATGTAGCTCAAACTTCAAAGTTTATCTACTAAATTTGTAACTTAACCACCCAAAATTTATTTGAAAAGTTGCAATGTGATTGTTGTATAATAATATCTAATTATATATCTTTAAAACAAATTTATATCTAATAGTTATCAAAGGGTTTCTACTTTTGTAAATATAAAAATTCATGGGAGACAATAATATCTATTAAATGATATGTGAATTTTTAAATATAAATTATTATTAGAGATGATCATACTATGACAATCTCGTTCAAGGGATATTATCCTCTTTTTTATATCATAGATATTTGTAGTAACACATTGAAATTTCACCGAAACGTATTTAGATTTCAAAATTTCATACTATTCCAAAAAGGTTAAGGAGTCATGAGTTCAATCCATGGTTGATGACCATCTACCTAGGATTTAATATCCTATGAGTTTCTTTAACACTCAAATATTGTAAGGTTAGACAGATTATCCCGTAAAATTAGTTGAGGTATGCGTAAGTTAGCTCAGACACTTACAAATATCAAAAGGAAAAAAAAAAAGAAAAAAAGAGAAGATAATCCAAAATTATGCTTATATATTTCCATTCAAAAGATATTTATGTTTTGTATTTTTTTATGTCATTTATATTTGAAATAACACTGAAATTTCATCGAAACAAAATTAGATTTCAAAATTTCATACTATTTCAAAAGTATCATGTTTGTAGAGCTACAAAAAAAAAAAAAAATTATTGTTGTATGGAAAACACCTGAATAGGTGAAATATTTTTAAAAATTAAGGATGTATATGGATTGGTTGGATGGAGGTGTTTTTTTTTTGGATTAATTTGAAAATTCGAGTTGGTTGAGTTGACAACCTAAAATACCCGAACAAATCTCTAACCCAATCCAACTCAATCCTTAAATTCGGGTGGATTGTGGGGTTATAAGTTTTTTTAAAAAAAATTTAAATATGTAAAATTATCTAAAACACATGGCCAATAACTAAATCTCATATAATTTAAATGTTAAAAATTAAATATCTATGATATTTATTACAAACTTTAAACAAATATAAACATCATAACAATTTTTTTAAAAAAATATTAAAAATTCAAACCCACATAGTCAAACTTTAAACAAAGAGAAATATATATATACTTTTTTATTAATATATATGTAATTCGATTGGGTCAAGTCAATCTGAATTTTTATTTAGCCAACTCGTGACCAACTCAACAAAAAAAAAAAAGTTGAATAACAGCAAAAACTAATCAAATCCATTACGAATTGTTCAAGTTGTCGGATTTTTTGAATACCCTTAGCGAAAATGAATAACAAGACTTTAGAAAATGAGAGTGCAATTTCTTTCCAATTATACCCCTATATATGCATCCTAACCCAAAGTCGACATTTATCTTTAAAAAAGATCAAGATAACCCACAATAATTCTGATTATGTATGTTTTCTTTCAAAAGATAGATGTATTTTATATTTTTTTTCCATTTATACTCTTAGTATATATGTGTGTATTTGCAATTAGAGTAACTGAACTCAAAATTGATAATTTTTTTTAATTATTCAATATATATATATATATAAATGTCTTGTTTTATCTCATCCCTTAGAAATATAAAACTTTCTAGATGTGTGGGTTTTACAAATGGTCATTTTAACAAACAATTAAAGTGTATCGAGTAACTGTTTTATTTTTTATTTTTGAAAATTAAATTTATTTTTTATCCATTTGTTTGTATTTTTTTTTAGTAAAATTGTTGAATTCTTAGTCAAATTTCAAAAACAAAAATAACTTTTGAAAAGTTATTTTTTTTTTTAATTTTTAAAATTTGACTTGATTTTTCTAAACTATTGATAAAAGATAGATAACACATAAAAAAAATTAAAAATAGAAATAATATTTATATGCATAATTTTAAAAAATAAAATATTACCCAACAAAGCCTTGAAAAAGGGTTAAAATGTTTGTTTTAAAATTTTAGAATCTAATACTTATCCTTTTAAATGATAATCTTAATCTATAATAAGAATTAAAATCTTCTCATGGTGACCACAGCGTACATATTATTAAATAAAAAAAAAAAAAAAAAAAAAAAACAAAGGCCAACCATACAGTTTTAGAGGAGGTGAGTGCAAACATTTCTTTCCATCTATACCCTCAGTATATACATGAATTTACAGTCAGACCTCAATAAAAAATTGATATTTTTAAATTTCTTTTTTGTATTCTCTCACCTCACCCTTCACCTTTTCACTTTAAAATAGCTATATATTTATGCCATCTTCATATTATCTTTATTTTTAGAATATTTATCAAAACCATAGATATCAATCTCCTTTATTTTCTTGTTTTTTCTCCTAATAATAAAACCATCTCTAGAAACTTATTAATTTTCTATCTCCTAACATTTCATCCCTTTGTAGTTCTATCGATTTATCATTGTTCTTCCAAATATTTTTATCAACTTGAAGAAAAAATTGTATATAAAAATTACAAATCTACTTTTGTGTATATCAATTATGATTAAAACCTCACTACAAAATAAATAAGATTTCTGTCCAAACCCATCTTATCGAAGCCTACAAAAACGTCGGTATAGCATCTCTAATGGCGTCGACAGTTAGGGGTTGGGATAGAGGACCTATTCCGACGCCAAGATAAGGACATGGGGATATTAGGTTTTTGCTGACATCGTGGTGGCGTCGGGAAAGACCTAATTATTAAACCCTAAAAAACGCCTTCTCCTTCATTTTTTTTTCCAGCAGCGATCGACCCCCTTGCAATTCTTCATCGCGAACAGTCCCCTCAGATTCTCTCTTCAGTCGCTTTCACTCATTCGTCGCCAGTCGCCGCCGGTCGTCCCTCGCTCTCTTTCGTTTCCAATCATCGTCAGTCACCCATTCTCACGTCGGTAAGTTTTTTTCTTCTCCTCTAGCTCTCTCCCCCATTCACCATCGTTTAGTCCTCTCTTCCTTTCGTTGCTGGTCGCCGCCCCTGGCCTTCACTTTGTCGTTGTTCTCCTATTCTCAGATTTTTCTCACATTCTTTTTTTCCTTTTAACATTTATGTTTTTTTTTTACTTGAAATTTGTTAAACTATGTTATGTGAAACTTCTAAATAAAGGAGGAGAATAGGTTTTTTTTTTTTTTTTAGTTAACTTTTGCTTGAAATTTGTTGAAACCATATATGTAAAAGTTGTCAAAATAAATAAATAAATAAAGAAAATAAGTTTATTTGCTTTAAATTTAAAAGGTGGGTTTATTTGTTTGAAGTTTGAATTGATAGAAACTTGCTCGATAGATTGAGGGAATTAAACTTGATTGTTAACGATTTGTTGTGGATTAATGAGGCAAACTTAGGTTCTAAATTTACAATGTTTATTTGCTTCAAACTTAGAATATTTACTGTTGATCTAAAAGAAGGGAATGAGTTTATTTGTTTTAAATTTACAATTTTCTTTTTTTAATCTAAAAGAGGGTTTAAGTGTTTATTTGTTTATTTGTGTATATTTGATTTTTATTTGCTTTTCTGAAACTAATTTAGATTGTATTGTGGTTTAGTTTATTTGGAGCTTAACGTGTTTTCAAACAAAGTATATAGCTCTTTAACTTTAGAATTTGGGTTTGTTTGTTTAAGTTTATTTGTTTTAAATTTAGCATTTGAGTTTGTTTGCTTTAGTTTGTTTGCATTAAATTTCAATTAAGGCACAACTTTAATTCTGTTTGGCTTTAGTTTAGATTATGCAACTCTTTTAATACATGTCTTGAAAGAACCTAATACAAGTTGAAATTACTCTTTGTTAAAATATAAGTTAAATATCTTAATTCATAAGTTAAGTCTAATTTTTTGTACAATTTTTTAGGCTTATGAATTTTGTAAATCAAAAGGTCGTTAAAAAGTATGTCATTAAGAATGAATAAAGATTGGATTAAACTTTGAGATAAGTTCTTAGGATTATAAGGAAGGATTAGACTAATTTCTTGAAGTAACAAAGTCTCATGTTAATGACTTTGGAAAAACAAGATGCCTAAGTAAATATTGTATGAATATAATGTGGAAATCACTAGAGGGGTAGAATGACATCTATTCACAAATGGAATGTCTCCCTCGTATAGTAAATAAGTCTATCATGGAGAACCTGTTACTTTATCGAGGGAATTTAAGCAGAGAACTCATTCAGTACACGGTGATGTATTACATAATACAGAGCTTAATGATGTCAATAAAGATAATGAGATTTTGAATATTTTGAATGGTCTACAAGTTTGAGTTGCTGAAGTAGATTTAGATGAAGAAGATATTGAAAATGAGATGCCCATTAATGTCCAAGAAGGAGATAATTCAAACCTATTTGAGGATTTAATGGCTGAAGCTCGTAATTTGCTGTACCTAGGTTGTTCCAAATTTTCTTCCCTGAATTTTTTGGTACGATTGATGCATATTAAAGTTCTTAATGGTTGAAGCAACAAGCCTTTTGATATGTTGATCGAATAGTTAAAGGACACATTTCCAAATCGGGGCAAATATACCTAATTCTAGGGGTGTACATGGGTTGGGTTGGGTTGAAGATGCTTTTAGGACCAACTCGAAAAGATCCCACATAAAGTTTTATGCTATTTTCCATTAATACCGAGATTGAAACGATTATTTGCACCAAAACATATTGCGTCTAAAATAAGGTGGCACAAGGGAGACTTCAAGTTTAGTCTACACTTCACATATACTTTCATATGAATATTTAGTTAAATTTTTTTAATTTGTTTTTTTTTTTTTTTTTTTTTTTTTTTTTTGTTATTTAAATGGCAGTTCTACAATTAGGCCAACACGTGGATACTTCCATAACATTGAGTTTGACAATCATGTTCGATTGCATGGAAGAATTCGTATTGAAATTACTCTGGAGTTGAAGAACCCCGTTGGTCCTTAGGTAACGAGATTCAACAATGCTATTGGTACTGTTGTGAGAGAAGATTTTCCAGTACGTTGCGCCACATGGAAGAATGTACAAAGAAAAGTGATAGAGCTTGTTAAAAGCCAACTTCAAGTAAGTTGATCATTTCGTTATACAATTATTAAATATGAAATTGTTACTACAATCATTTATTCATTATATAGAACTACTATATATTTGATTTCAAGTGGTGAGATTTTTTTTATTGACAAATGCAAAATATATTTGAAGAGTATAAGGCAGAGTTGCATAAACACTATGCCCACCTAATTGGCTTAAAAATGCACTTTACGGTTGGATGTCGTATGCACGAGGTTTGAAAGCTCTGCTTTTAAGGTATGATACTTAAAAATTAATGTGTTACTTTTATAATTTTGTTTACTTGACTTTTAAGTAATTTATAGTTTTATTAGAAAACTTCGAAAACAAACCAGAGGAGTCGAGAGGAGCTTGATTTTAATCATAAAACTAGATCAAAGACGTTCATCAATGTGCAACAAGATTTGGTATGAATTGGGTTACAGATAAAGATTAAATTTTATATAAGTTGACTTTTTATGATTTCGGTTACAAATAAAGAGAAAAGACGAAGATGTTTGACTGATTGATCAATTCTATGAAACACACATGAAACAAGTGAATCGGGTGGCCAATGATGCATATATAAACTTTTTTTTTTTTAATTTATTAAAAATGATTTCATTTGAAAATTTGTTGCTTATTTACTTATTTTAATTATATAATTGTAGGACAAAATGTTATAGTTGCAACCGATGCTAACTTCATAAGGAACCCAACCACTTTCATGAGAAGAAATATGTGAGACTGTATTGTGAAGACGACCGAGCCATGTTAAAGGTAAAGGTTGGGGCCAAAGCCGAAACCTAGAAGGGATAGTAGCTCGTCAGGAAGTTCATTCTACGCACAAAAAGAGCAAGAGCAAGCAGCTGAGATAAGGTTGTTAAAAGAACGAGTTGGACAACAAGATTCGAAAATTGAAGAATACCAAACAGAGGTAGCAGGCTTCAAAGATTTGATAAGAAATTCATGAACTCACAGGGGGAACGTCAAAATAGGTATGAACTAAAATGTTTTTTTTTTTTTTTTAAAAAAAAGATAATTAAGAATTAGTTTTGAGAATTATGTTGCTATTTTGCAGTTATGGTAGCAATTGAAATTAGTTTGATATAACAGAACGTTATTTGTTTTTGTTATGGTTTCGAATGTAGGGGATAGAATAAAATTGTGCTTTGAATTATGTTGTTATCCTGCAGTTATGATAGTGACGAAAATACTTTGTATGATGCAATAAAATGTTATTTGTTTTTGTTATGGTTTTGAATGTGGAGGCTAGAATAATGTTGTTGTTCTGAATATTAGGTTTGGATTGTTTGTATTATGTTTTAAACACAGAGTGAGTTGTATTATTGTATTGAATGTTGAATTGAGAATTATGAGTTAAGGATTTTTGTATTATTGTTGTTTTAAATATGTGTTAAAATGTGAGTTAATGGTTTTTGTTATTGTTTTTATGAATGTGTTAAAGAAATGAGAGTGATTGGTTTTTGTGATGTTATCGTTGTTTTGAATGTGTTAAGGAAATGTGAATTAATGATTTTTATGTTATTGTTTGATGTGAGTTAAAAACTTTTGTGTTGTTGTTATTGTTTTGCATTTTTGTTAATGAAATATGAGTTTATAATCGTTGTGTTGTTATTGTTGTTTTAAATGTTGAATTGAGAATGGTGAGTTAATGATGTTTGTAATAATAATAGTCCTTCAATTTTGGACAAATCCACCTTGATTTCAAATCTACCATTAATTTGAAAGGAAGATAGAAAAAATCCGTTAAATGACACTAGCTAATATATATATATATATATATAAAAGTTGAGAAAAGAAGTTTATTGGTATTTTAATAATAATCTAAACTTTGTATTATTTAATTTTTTACAGGATCAATGTTATGTCCACAACTTCGCAATCGACCAAGATTGAAATGTTCCCATGTCAATGTTATGTCTGTTAAACTTAAGCTTTTTGTTTTAAATCATGACTCATGCTTTTGTTATTTTTAGTTCATATATGTCTATTTTCGAACCATATAAGTTATAAGGATATTTATGACTATTTAAGTGTTCGGTTGATTTTTTTTCCAAATGTTCATACAAATTATAAGGATATCTAGCTACAATTAAAGCTAAGAGAAATATAAGTGTTTAAAAAATAAAATATATTTTTTAAAAAAATCAATACCGACGCTACATAGGCAAGATCATCTATCCCGACGCTATATGTTAAGTATTGGCAAAAGGTCAATGTCTGTAAAAACAACATATCCCGACGCATACAAATATGAGTGTCGGAAAAGCAGCTTGCTGACGCATATAAATGCCATCGGCGTAGAAGATATATGTCAACACCATGCATTCGGCATCGGCAAATCCATGAAGTTAAATAGTATCAATATAGATGGTCTTTGTTGATGCCAACGAAAAAATTGTTAGTATAAAGTATCCCGACGTACCTATCCTGATCTTTTGTCGACTCTCATGATCACACCAATATTGTCTCTACTCATTGTTGATGAGAGAATTTCTACGCATTCCCTTTACAAAAAAATGGTGCTAAATTATTCGCTTATTATATGTATCACTAAGATATGGACGTTTCAATGGATTGTATGTAGTTGAACTTTTTTTTAGTGGGATATGCCCATGATTTCTTTGATACTTGTAAGGGAAAAAACTCTAAATCACACTATCGAAGAAAACTCTTTGAGAAAATTATTGGCAACCACAATTCTCTCATAATTTGAGTCTTACTAATGTAATTTATAGATTCTATTAAAATAAATGTTTAGTCAATTTAAGAAATCTTATAGATTTAGCTATTTTCCAAGTACATATATCATTCAAAAAATCGATAAAGCCCATGCACATAAGCCCAAAATGAGTTGGACAGGCCGAATGTGTTGAAATTCAATGTGGAAAGTAAGAATTTATACAAAATTTTTCCTCAAACATCTCCCAACCTCCGATGTGGGACAAGAAGAACCTACAATATCATAATAGATTTAATCGTAAATTTGGTCCAATAATTTGGAGAAAGCTATAATTTAGTTTATATGATTTATAACTAAAATTTGGTCCATATAATTTGATAAAATTCTCATAAATAATCATTATAATAGAAGACTACTTGTGATAATTTTATCCAACTATAAGGATTATTTACGAGATTTTATCAAACTATAAAAACTAAATTTTAACTTTTAAAATCATATGAATTAAATTCTAACTTTTCTCAAATCATAAGGATTAAATTTGTAATTTAACCTTCATAGTATCAACATCAATCAACTATTTTTATTATAGTAATTTATAATCATTGAAAAAAGAACCAAGAGCTAATTATCTTTGTGTTATTTTGTTATTAGGTTAAATTGTAAATTCAATTCTTATAATATGGAAAAAAAAAAGTTAGAATTTAGTCTCTATAATTTGATAAAATTATCCGATTTTGAAAAGGGTCAAAATATAACTTTAATGGATAGGAACAAATAATCTTATTATCCACTTTAACTGTTGATTGATTATGAAATTTGTAGAAAAATTAAATATCTAATTTAATTAGAGTGAACCAAACTGTCCATATCATTGATGTATCCATAGATCAAAATTCTAAGACATATTGTCCATTGTTTCATTCTCCATTTTCAAAAGAACATTGATCAAAAGTTTTTTAAGGAACCGTTTAAGTTTTGTTTAAAAAATACCTACAAATTTTTAAAAGTTTTAAAAATACCTTTAAATTTAAAAAAGAAAAAAAAGTTAAAAATACCCTTCCTTCTATATGAATAAAAACCGTTAACACCGTCTTACCTTTCTATTTTCCATCTTTTCCTCCCCTCCCTTCTTGAATACACTCGTATTCTCTTTTTTGTTAACTATTTGATATTTGTTTATATGTAATAAATAAATAAATAAAAATATACACTTTAATTAAGGTATGAACTATAATAAGAAGAAAATTAATAAATAAATCACTAAATGATTTTAAGACTTGCATTTTTTAACAAAATTGTACGATAGTAGGTGTATGTGTGTTAATAACCAGATACTTTTTTATTTGGCTATTTATTGTTTTGGTGTATTTTAAGAGGAGATTTTGATTTTGAAATTTTGTGGGATTTTGTACTTTAACTTAAAATTTTGGTTGTTGAGAAAATTGGTGTAAGCTAAGAATTGAAAAATTAAGAGAAATATGAGAGTATCTATATAAAGAAAAATGAGGATATCTATATAATTTATTTTAAAAGTAGTCCCTTTCGAACTTAAGAGAACTTCAAATAAATTGATCACCAAAATAATGGTATGAGCATTTTTTTTAATTTTTGTTTTAATTTTTTAAAGTTATTTTTCTCACGAGAAATTAATGTATGGTTTCTATTCAAATACTAATGGTGGAGGTATTTTTTAACTTTATTAAAGTTTAAGGGTATTTTTTAAACTTTTGAAAGTTCATGGATATTTTTTAAACAAAACTTTAACGGTTTCGATCCAAGACTAACAACAAGGGTATTTTTTAACTCATTTTGGAAGTTTAGGAGTATCTTTGAAAATTTTGAAACTTCAGGGGCATTTTGTGGTTAAAAAAGCTATGCTATGGTCATCATTTGTTAATTTCACTATGGAGTATACGTGCATTTGATGAAAATGAAAACATTACTACAAAACCAAGCTTTAGTGACAGTTTAAAACCAACATTATAGGGTACAATGTTGGTTTGATTGCATTATAAAAGGTTTTCAATGTCAGTTGTCTTTAATTTCGGGTTAACCGACATTATAGCTAACCAAAATTTCAATGTCAATATTCTTCAATATCAATTGAAAACCCACATTGTACACCATCTTCAATGTCAGTTGAAAACCGACATTGCACATCATTTTCTATGTCGGTTTTTTACCATTTTTTCAATAATTGTCCCATATTTTTTTAATACCTCATTTTTTTAAATGTCCAATCCTTTTTTAATGCCGATCAAAGAGTTAAAAAATGACATTAACAAAAAATAAATATATATTTTCTACTTAAGCACGTGCAAATCAATAATATATTTTTTTAAACAATAATATTTCTCTAATCAATAATATATTTTTTTAAATAATAATATTTCTCTTACTTGTACATATACAAAATAAAATCTTAAATTGCTTTTATATATTATGATTTCAACAAACACAAAAACTAATTAACTAATTGGAAGAAGGAAATAAATCTAGATAACAATGAAAATAAAACACGTCCATAGATTGTTGTATCAATTTGACCAAACAACCATAACAACCACTAACAAAGTTGAGTTCAATACATTTGCCAGAAAGGAAGGAACATAATAAAGAATTGGAAAATGCATCATAGTTAAGCTTCATAGTTGATTCATTTCTCATGTATTTTCTATTGGCTTTTTGGCCCCTAATCTCAAATTAATTCATTTTAATTAATTAATTAATTAATCAATGTTTTGATGATAACAAATTCAATTTTTAATTACTGAAAATTTTAGTGTTTTAATATGTCCATAACGTAGAGCTCGGAACAACGATTCCAACACCTCTTGAATCACTCAAATCGAAGCTAAAACGAAGACGATATGACCGAAACAAGTCTATAGAGAAAATACCGTGGTGGATGACGTGACATAACCAGACCATTTGCATGTAGACATGTGGCAGCATATTGTTGAATGGTAGATCATTAAGAGATTAACATAACTTTTGATTTTTTGGATTGATTTAAAAAAATGAAATTAAAAGAAATTAAAGGAAAAATAAATTTAATATTATTTTATGTTTGTGTCTACGGCTAGTTTTTTACCTTATTCTCAATTTATAATATATTATATATATATAAATATATATATATATATATCTTTTGACATTGCAAATTTTATGAAATGTAACTTTCATTAGTGGCCTAGCAACAAAAAAAACGACATGAATAGGGAACAGGAACCTTTTCGTTTTTCTTTCAGCTTCATGCAGTTTTAATGTGGACAATAGATGATTTTCCAGAATATGACAATTTGTGAAGATGGAGTACTAAGGGATATAAAGCACTAAAAAAACATACCATGTGTCAAAAACTAGCCGTTAGACACAAGCATAAAATAATATTAAATTCATTTTCCTTTTAATTCATCTTCTTTTTAAATTCATTCATGGTATGTTTTTTTATTTTTGGACTGACTTTAAAAAGAATGAATTTAAAAAGAAAAGCAATTCAATATTATATTTTGTTTGTTTCCAAAATCTAATAGTCCAAATTAATTGTGGTTTCTAAAAAATTTTCCATCTCTATATAAACTATCTTCCTTTCCAAATTTTAAAGGGAACAAATTTTACATTTCATAATCCTCCAAAACTTAAAAGTTCCATTGTTGCTCTCTCTAAGTTCCCAAATTTTTTTCTTTTCTTTTCATTTTATTCTTGAGAGAGTGTTATTGTATTGTGAGGATAAATTTGTTAAGTGCTTAAACTTGTAAATCCACTCTAGTGAGAGTTATTGTGTTCTTCAAAAATTCCAACATTTGTAACAGTTTGATCATAAACCGTGGAAAGGATCGGGTTTACTCTTGAACTCGTAAAAAGAGCGGTGGTGTAACGGTTTTGCTCTAATATGTGGAAAGAGTGGAAAGATTTTATTCAAATTCCTAAGAGGCGCTTGGGGAGTGGAATAGGTCGAGTTTGACTGAACCACTATAAAAATTACGATGTCTTCTTCTTTAACTCTTTCGTTTTTATTTTTGCAATTAATTTAAGCAATTTATTGTATGTTTTAGTTTGTTCTTATTTATTTGCTAAAATTTGATAGAATTAAATTTTCACATTTTTTGTCATCTTATTTGTTGCATAAATTGAATTTTTCTTATTATTTATAAAAAGTGTATTAATTAGTTTAATTGGGTTAATTTTTTTTAAAAAAAGTTTAATTAAACCCTATTCACCCCTTTAGGGTTGCCATATCGATCCAACAATTGGTATCAGAGCAGGTTGCTCTTCTTGAAATATTTATTTCTTGATAAACTTAATTATTTTTTAGCTATGACAACTTTAGGTTTTATCCCTTCTATTGATTATGATTTGTGGGATATTATTGAGGAAGGTTTTAAAATTCCAACAAAAGATATTGATGGTGTTAGCACAGGAAGAATGGTCAATAAATGAAAAGAAAGCATGCTCTTTAAATGCCAAAGCTATTAATTGCTTATTTTGTGCTTTGAATGAAGTTGAGTATAATAGA
>NC_052358.1:53341936-53344390 GCF_009727055.1 Benincasa hispida
TTTCTCCAAGAAAAGTAGAGTGCATAAATTTGTTGTAAGAGATAAATCTTTGCATAATGTTGTTTGTTTCTCATGTGGCAAGTTTGGACATACAACTTATTCTTGTTACTTGTCTAAATCCAATGCCTTAAATGTCTATACAAAAATGAAATTGATTCCCAAGTTTGTCAATGCTGACCATCTAGGACGCAAACAAGTGTGGGTACCAAAGAATCAAACTTGAACATTTGTGTTTGTAGGTTTGTTTGAAACCCTCTAAGAAAAATAAGTGGTACTTGGATAGTGGTTGCTCGAGGCACATGACGGGAGACCCATCCAAGTTTGTCTCTCTCTCCAAAAAGGATAGAGGATGTAACTTTTGGTGACAATAAGAAAGGTAAAATAATTGGTAAAGGTAGTATAGGTAAGGAATCTTCTATTTTAATTGAAAATGTACTTTTGGTTGATGGTTTGAAGCATGATTTACTTAGTATTAGTCAATTATGTGATAAAGGCTTTAGAGTTGTATTTGATAAAAAGGAATCGCATCATTGAAAATGTTAGTGATAGAAAAGTTATATTTGTTGGAAATAGAGATGAAAATGTTTATACTATTGATTTGAATTATTGTTCTATTAATGATAAATGTTTATCGGCTTTGCATAATGATTCTTGGTTATGGCATAGAAGACTAGGACATGCTAACATACACTTAATTTCAAATATCCAAGAATTCTTTGGTTAGAGGTCTTCCCAAATTTAAATTTGAAAAAGACAAAGTTTGTGATGCTTGTCAAATAGTTAAGCAAACTAAGTCCTCTTTCAAATCTAAAAATGTAATCTGACCCCTTCAACTATTACACATGGACTTATTTAGCCCTTTTAGAATTGTTAGTTTTGGAGGGAACTATTATGCCTTTGTGATAATTGATGATTTTTCAAGATTTACTTGAGTTTTGATGCCAAAACATAATGATGATGCTTTGAAAAGCTTTTCTAGTTTTGCAAAAAGAGTTCAAAATGAAAAAGGTTTTTTGATTTCTAAAATTAGGAGTGATCATGGATGAGAATTTGATAGCAATGCTTTAGAAACTTTTTGTGAATAGAAAAAATTGAACATGTTCTCTTCTCATAGATTTTCTCCGCCTCAGAACTTCCTCAACAAAGAGTTGTAGTTGAAAGGAAAAATCGTACATTGGCAGAAATTTTGCTAGATCAATATTGCATTATGAGTATATGACAAATATTTATCCTGAACATTAACTAAGTGTTATTGGCCGGAAAGTCGTTATATACATCGCTTGTTATGTTTTAATAGAGTATAATTGATAATAAATTAGACTCTTCTTTGGATATAATAACTTAATTTCCTTTAATATGTAAATGTTTGGCATACTCATTATTAATTCATATATATATTTAGAGTTTTGTATTTCAAAAAGATTTTTATAGTGATAGTAGAGCATATATGTTGTGATTCATTTTTGATAATTAACAAAAGAATAAACTCTTATATGGAAAAATATTCTCAAGATGCGTATGATGGTTAAATAATATTCTCTTAGTGCTATTTCTCTACTAGTATAGGATATTAATAGAGATATTCAAAGTTAAAGAACTTATATGTAAAGTTAGGAGAGTCACATATGCATGATTCAAAATTTATTTGTATGAAAGTCTTGCAATGTTATTATACTAATGAGCCTATTTATATGTGGATGTTTTAGAAGGAATTTTGGAGGATTTAACTTTGTAGTGACCAAAGGCAACGGTAAATTAATTATCAAAGTAAAGCGAATGTAGGTTGAGCTAATCGAAATGAACTGAAGTTGGATTCTTTCAATCCATTGCCTAATAGTGTGAGTCGACGAAGTATGTTCATTTATTCCTCCATCCTCGTCCAAAGAATTAATTCGTTGGTGATACCGAACAAGGTTGAAAAAACTTCGTTCCTATCTTTATGTTTTGAAATATAATGCTGTTGCTTTTTGTATTCTCAAAATTTAACTCACATATAAAATCGAAGTTTTTAAAATTGACTTCTCGAAATATGTTATTGAATATTTTTGGATTTTAGCTAGGCAAGAAGAATTATAAAATCTCTCAATTTTAATAGGAATAAGAGTTCTGGATGTTAGTTCACTTAGGCCCTCTCATGCTTCTTAATTTGGAACTAAAGTCGTGTTGAAATAAAAATGGGATGGAAATGAAATATCATTAAAATTAACAGCTGATATCAAGGTTATTGTCAAAGAGGAAGGAATATGATATATGGAAGGAAACTTTTGCACCCTTGCTAGATATATGAAGCTATTAGAATAGTTGTCTTGCTTATTGACTTCTTTATTAAGAATTTCATTTTTGTGATAAATCAAATGGTTGAAAAGTTGAATTTTATATAAAAATTTGTTAAAAAAATAATAATACACTGATAGAGAGAAGTCAATATAATTTAGAGAACAACCTCGGGTTTTG
>NC_052358.1:53344415-53454812 GCF_009727055.1 Benincasa hispida
TTAAATGGCTTAAAACAGCTCTAAGCTTGGTATTTGATAGACGTTAGTAATTTCTTTGTTGAGAATGATTTAAAATGGTAAAATTGATACTACTCTTTTTATTAAGACTAAAGAAAATGATATGCTTTTAGTACAAATATATGTGGATGATATTATTTTTGGTTCTACTAATCCATCTTTGTGTGAAGAATTTTCTAAGTGCATAGTGAATTTGAGATGAGTATGATGTGAGAACTTAGCTTCTTCCTTAGACTCCAAATCAAACAACTCAAGGATGGTATTTTCATAAGTTAAGAAAAATACACAAGGGATTACTCAAAAGGTTCAAATTCAATGAAGATAAAATTGCAAAAACTCCTATGAGAACATCCACTAAGCTTGACAAGGATGAAAAAGGTAAGTATGTGGATATAAAAATTTATAGAGGTATGATTGGATCTTTACTTTATTTAACCGCTAGTAGACCTGTTTAGTGTATGTCTTTGTGCTAGATTTCAATCTTGTCCTAAGGAATCACATTTACATGCCGTTAAAAGAATTTTTAAATATTTGCTTGGTACTATTGATTTAGGCTTATGGTATCCTAGAAATGTTGAATTTAATTTGGTAGGATATTCCGATGCGAATTTTGTTGGTAGTTTACTTGACCGTAAGAGTACTAATGGGACTTATCAATTTCTTGGTAGTTCCTTAGTTTCTTGGTTTAGTAAAAAAAAAAAAAAAAAAAAAGCAAAATTCGGTTGCCTTATGCACTACCGAAGCGGAATATATTGTAGTTGTTAGTTGTTGTGCTCAAATTCTTTGGGTGAAATAAACTATTTGTGATTTTGGATTAAAGTTTGATAATGTACCTATATTTTGTGATAATACTAATGCTATTAATTTGACTAAAAATCCTATACATCATTCTAGGACTAAGCATATTGATATTAGACATCACTTTATTAGAGAGCATGTGCAAAATGATAATATTACTCTTGAATTTGTAGGTTCTAATAATCAATTAGCGGATATTTTTACCAAGCCTTTGAATGAAGAAAACTTTTGTAGCTTGAGCTCGGTATTATTCGTTGTGATGCATCTTGATTTTATAATTTTACTTGTTAAATCTTTTAGAAGGCATTTTGATAGGGGAAGATATGGAAAACATGTATTAATATTCTTAGGGGGAGTTGTGCTAAATTTATGTTCATGTTTTGAAAGGAAACATTTATGTAGTTCTAAATTTTTCTTAATTATTCTTTTTAATGATTCCAAAGGGAGAGAAGTTTAAGAAAAATATGTTATAAATTTGTTATGATTTTGATTGTATTAATTAGGGGGAGAATTTGTTTTTTTGAGTGAATTTCAAGAATGATCTTTGTGGTGATATGTTGAATTTTATTATGTGCTACATATGGTTTATATGTATTTCAAGCTATTTTTCTTGAATGGTTTGTCATCATAAAAAAGGGGAGATTGTTGGCTTGCTCTTAATCTCAAATTAATTAATTTTAATTAATTAATTAATCAATGTTTTGATGATAACAAACTCAATTTTTAATTACTGAAAATTTTAGTGTTTTAATATACTCATAGTGTAGAACTCGGAACAACGATTCCAACCCCTCTTGAATCACTCAAATCAGAGCTAAAACGAAGACGATATGACCGAAACAAGTCTATAAAGAAAATATTAGATGATGTGGCATAACCAAACCATTTGCATGTAGACATGCGGCAACATATTGGTTGAATGGTGGATCATTAAGAGATTAACATATGATGGACTTTTGATTTTTGGATTGATTTAAAAAAATAAAATTTAAAAGAAATTTAAAAGGAAAAATAAATTTAATATTATTTTATGTTTGTGTCTAACTGTTAGTTTTTTTACACATGGTATGTTTTTTAATTTTTGGATTGACTTTAAAAAGAATGAATTTAAAAAGAAAATAAATTAAAAAGAAAATAAATTTCAAAAGAAAAGAAATTTAATATTATATTTTGTTTGTTTCCAAAATCTAATGGTCCAAATTAAGTGTGGTTCTAAAAATTATGCCATCTCTATATAAACCATCTTCCTCTCCAAATTTTAAAGGGAACAAATTTTACATTTCATAATTCTCCAAGACTCAAAAATTCCATTGTTGTTCTCTCTCTAAGTTCCCAATTTTTTTTTTTTTCTTTTCATTTTATTCTTGAGAGTGTGTTATTGTATTGTGAGAATAAATTTGTTGAGTGCTTAAACTTGTAAATCCACTCTAGTGAGAGTTGTATTGTGTTCTTAAAAAATTACAACATTTGTAACGGTTTGATCCTAAATCGTGGAAAGGATCGGGTTTGCTCTTGAACCTGTAAAAGGAGCGGTGGTGTAACGGTTGGGCTCTAATCTGTGGAAAGTGTCTTCTTCTCTAACTCTTTCCTTTTTATTTTTGCAATTAATTTAAGCAATTTATTGTATGTTTTAGTTTATTCTTATTTATTTGCTAAAATTTGATAGAATTAAATTATCACATTTTTTGTCATCTTATTTGTTGCATAAATTGAATTTTTCTTATTATTTATAAAAAATGTATTAATTAGTTTAATTGGGTTAATTTTAAAAAAAAATAATTAAACCCTATTCACCCCCTCTAGGGTTGACATATCGATCCAACACTTTCAAACCTAAAGATCCTAAAAATACCTACAACAAGACAATGAAGATAACAATTGTCAATATTACCATATTTTAACCTGTAACTAACCTTACTAACTCTTATGCTTTAGAAAAAATTCAACAACATGACATCATTATACAACAAAATCAAATATTTTTTAATTTGACACCTCTTCAAAGAAATTCACTTCCAATACAACATTCAAACAACAATCTTCTCTTAACAGAACTACTAGAGTTTCCAGTAGTAATTTGAGCAAAAATTGACTAAAACCTATATGAGCACAAATTGGAGTCATAACATTTCTAAGTAAAGAAACCATAACTAAAAAGAATAAAGATCAAAGGTTAAAAAAAAAGTTATAATATAAATTTGAACCACACCAAGTAAGACTATCAAACAAGTGAAACGAAATTTTACCTTTCGAAGAAGCATGGTTAACACTAAAATGAACCATGAAGAATTGGGAAATGCAAACAAGAGTAGGGGGAGGGGGAGGGTTCACATTGGTATTTCATTCTCTCTCCATACACGATTGTATCTTCCATAAATGTAGAAGCCGCAACTCCAACCCCTTCGCACATCTTAGGCACAAACCATGGAGACGACATATATCACACCTATCCAAATTACAACTTATCATGTCTCACAACTACCAACTTCTCTCAACAAATTTATCGCCAACTGTCTGGAACATATATTACAACGTCACCATATAGTTGTGAATTCTGTTGATCCTCTTCCGATTTGAGCTTCCTTTTCTCCAGAAAAACATCGAATGATCACGAACGACTCAAAACTTTCTAATTATATATTCTATCACAATTTATGCCAAAAACAAAAAACAAAAGGCCCTTACAAATCAATTTGTAAAATAAAACGATAAATCTAAAAGGTCCAATCCCGCATAGATTCAAAAAATTGCAAACAATTCTACTCATCATATGAATAATTTACATAATGCAAACCCACCATTAAATCTATAAAACCAATTCTGAAAAAATAAAAATTCAGACCAAGAACATTGTTCTAATACCAATTGAAGTAGTAGTAAAGTTTTGCAGGGGATCGTCCCAATTTTACAATTTTCACATTATCCGAAATTTACAGAACAATTATGCATAATAAATTTAAAGCAATGTTGATAAAGAAGTAGAGAATTAGGGAAGAATTGAAACTTACCTTTGAGGCCAAAAGGTCTTCAACATAATTCCTTCTTTCCGGTTACGAACACTTCGATCTCCAAAAACACAACAAAACCAAATGGCCACTGCCAAGAGGTCAACCTTTGTATTCTCTTGGGAATAAGAATCCAGGAGTTGTGGACTTAGAATTTTGGGAAGAGGGAGAGAATTTGAGAGGGAATTTTTTTTTTTGGAGAAAAAAAACATTGGGAGTGAAAATCACAGAGACCTTCTCTGTGGGTTTTTATGAAGAAGATGATTGATAACCCCCAAAAACTGAACTCCCCACATACACATTCTATCAAGAGAAAAACCAACGGAGTCTTTTATTAAATTAAAAAATATGTAATTTAATTAATTTAAAAATATATAATTATATAATAACTACTTTATTATATATGTATTATACTATATGTTATATCAAATATAACACATAATCTATAATTATTATATTGTATCAAATACAATATAACCTATAGTTTTATTTCTCTAAACAATACATGGTATTTAGTATAAATCACATTTATACTAAATTTAATTATATGAATCTTATCCATACCATTAGTATTTGAATGACATTCAATATTTAATTCCTCTCAAAATAAGATACATATAATTAATTAAATTAATTTTATCATATATAATTAATTTCCTCAATTAATTTGAACAATTCAAATTAATCCAAAATTAATTCTCAATAATCCCTGTTGAGCTATAGAGGGGATCTTATGGACTTGTAGGTTGAAGCTCCAATGGTACTTGGACAATTAATTAAACTCTTTAATTAAATTACCCAACATCCGTTAACTGTTAGTCACTCAACTAAAAACCGACGGTTGCACTCTTTGCATTACAGAAATTATATGTCCATTGGATATAACTAATCAACAATGTGATGACCCTTCACAAATTGTTCATAAGTACAGCTGGGCCAAAATTAACGTTTTTCCCCTGTAACCTAAGTTCTTAAGTACCACTGATTCCTCTGATGAATAATAAGTCATAGTCCAACTATGACCAAATCCCTCTCGGGCCAAGAGAGGGTGTGGCCACATTGTTTAAGCCCCGGAATCAACCTTTAAGGAGCAATTTATCTACTTACCCCGACATCAGGGAAGGAATGAATTCCACCTTGTGTAACTGTATTCCCAACTCCCCAATCAGAAGAATCCTCAAAATGGTAAGCATATTGAGTTGGCGATCTGGTCATTCTTACCCATGCAAATTAGGACCGCTATCATAGATAGAAGTTCACAACTTACTTGGGATTCAAGCCATGTCACCTATAATCATCCTAGTGAAATGTAAGTCTCTACTATTAATAACTTTATATAATGAAACTAATAATTTCATGGTCCGGTCTTATACAAACTTTTTGTATATGGTACCTTCGCTCACATGTCTCCACATGAATGATCAGGATCAGATCATTTGTAGCACTTTACAACACGTGTAATATCTACAAAGCAAGTTGGGTCCATAGTGTCATCAGGATAAGGTACCCAGTCTTATCCATCTACTACAAACCGTTTAGGTTATCATTTAAACATAATCCACTTATATATCTCTACATATATATTTAAATTACATAAAATAATCTAGGTTCTTTGTTTTTTGGATTGAGTATATGCTCATAAAATAGCAATTATTTTATGAATAACAATTTATTTATATTATACAAAGTCTACAAAGTACGAGAATACAAGAGAGATATATGACACCAATTACAACAGTTCTAGAGATAAAAACCCAAGAATTCTAACCCATAATCTCTAGATAAAATACCTACACTACAATTTGTTTTAGGTTGAATTCAATAACGTTTGGGAAAGATTTGAATACCTAATCTTTTGGTCGAGATTATATGTCTAAACTAATTAAAATCGATAATAAAAGAAAACAAAAAACGTAAATAGTAGAGAAATCAACACAAAAATTTACATAGTTCACTAACAGTATGTTAACTACGTCAACAAGTAGAAAGAGAGAACATTTTTATTATTCGTGAGAAATATCATATGATTACAGAGGCACCTCGAAGGTTAGTAAATTTATATACAATGCACTCCTCTAAACCCTAAGACAAAAATCGTAAATACTATATTCAAAGTATTCCAACACCAACAATATCAAACATTTATTACAATGGGGAAAAAAAAAAAAAAAAAAAAACTTGTAAAATTGATGGTTCATGAGACAAACTGTAATTTCTTGTCTGTGTGTGTATTGAAATGGTGGATGAAAGGTCCTTTTTGTGCATATAACATTGATCAAGTTGGTCAGCTTTTACTTTTTGTGGGTGTGAATAATGTCTAGTTTAGCCCTCGTGAGAGTTCACGAAATATGAAGAATAAAAATTTGCACTTTGAAAATTACAACCCCACCAAAATGTCACACCTTCCATCATGAAACCCACCTCACCCACTTAACTTTCTTTCCTCTTTTTGTAATTTCCATATATGTTTCCTTTTTTGCCTCTTACCACAACTCATTTTCTCAATCATTTTCAAACTCACAACTCAACTAATCATCCCAAATAACACTACTCTTTTTCAAACTTAACCAACCATCAAACCTCCATAATAACTATTTCCCATTATTCTTTTCTAGTCATTTCTCTTATCATCATAAACCATCATAAGTTTCAATTCATCATTGATAACTTAAATACACATTCATGTCTTTTTTTCTTTTTTCTTTTTTTTTTTTTTATTATAATGGTGAAATAATGTAGTTGTTAAATCATCCACATATTCATCCCTATTATAATAGAACTTCGTCATCCAAAAGATTCTATACCAAAATAAAAAATATTTTCTCTCTTACTTATACACTCAAAATCTTCCTGATATTAGAGTCAAGATTTCATTTAGACAAATTTATTGATGAAAAATTACAAATAACAGAAAAAATTGGAGTAAATATTGAGAAAGAGACTCGTAGTTAAACAATTAGGTGATACTGTTAGTTTTTATAGCTTGATCCAAAAAATCTCGTACCAAAATGAAAATATAGCCTCTCTCTTACTTATATACTCATGATGTTCTTGATTGTGGAGTCGAGATATTGTTTGAACAGACCAATTGTTGGGAAAATTACAAATAACATAATAAATTGGAGTAGATATTGAAAAACAAACACGTAAACAATAAAGTTAAGACATGAATAGTATATCTTGCTGTCTAGTGTGTATTATATTTTTTTATATATGGATGCAATAGATATTTTCTTTTGAAGATACAAGAATCTAACTAAAACGATGTGTAGTAAGGAGGATGAATTGTTGTTGATTAATTTAGAGAAGGAAAAAGAGAAGTGAGGTGGGAAATGATTAAAAGTAGTACAAGCATGGGAAAGTGGAAAATTAGTTATCATAAGTCAAATTAAACGTAACGGCTCAATATTATTATTATTATTGTTCCTCACCAAAGGTTGCATGCGAGAGCTGCTTTAGCCATTCAAATGTTCGACGATGTGACACCCTTCTTTCCTTTTCCTTTTCCTTTTCCTTTTCCTTCTCCTTTTCCCTAATTTCCACTTTTTTATTATTTTTCTTAACATTTTCATTCCTTCTATTCTTCGCCACCGTCGTCGCTACTGTATCGACGGATCTTTTGCAGCTCACCACACCTAGAATTGAGGTGGTTGTTTTATGCGTCGTCGTGGCCGCGGCGGCGGTGGTGGTGCGTGTTTTGAGGTCATGAAGCTCCATTCCGGGCGTTCGAAGAAGACCGAGTCGGAAAAACTCCCACCGGGAGGAACTCCGGCTCCGGTGGCTGGAATTTGAGAAGGATCTGATTTGGGGCGTCGGACTTGGGTGAGAGTGGAAAACGTTCTTCTGTGGTCTTGCCTTTGAGTTCGTCGGAATGGAAACGGAATTATTACTAACACTTGATGACCTGCCATTGATTCAAATTACCTTATTATATCATAAATTTAATATCATTTTTTTTTTTTAAAATCCTGAATGTCTATGAGTTAATGGTCACCAAGTTTGTGCTTCTAATACCTCTACTTCTATTGAAAATAATAGATAAATAAAGCTACAGCATTTTGCTGTTATTTGCTAATATAACATCAATTTGTGTTAAATTCTTTAATTTCATATATCTTTTTTAGTATAACAAATCTAAAGTGGGTAGATTTGGACCATTTTACTTGCATATTTAAATTGCTTTTTTTAAAAAAATATAAGATTTAAACATTTAGTAGATGATACAAAAATAGATGCACTCTACATATTTTATATTTTTTTTACAATATTTTTAAAAACATTGTAATTCGAATAGAAAATTAGAATTTAGTCAGAATAATTTATAATTAGAAATTTTCATAAATAGTTTCAAATTATAGAGACAATAATTTTATGATTTTTTAAAAAAGGTATGGTAATAAATATTTGAATGGAGAAATTGAAAAGATAATTACCTGGAATAATGGCTTCTACTACTACTGCTACTACTGCTTCCATTTCCAAACCTCAACATATTATGATCCATGGATTCCGACCTCTGCCACAAATTTCCACCAAACAAGTGATGAATATTATTATTGTTGCTATTTTCAGAGCTGAAAGAGAGGCGAAGAGGAAGCATTTGGCCTTGGAAGAAGAGCTCATCGGCGGCGAACATGGGCGGCGGTGGCGGTCGCCAGTGGTTGAAATCAAAGTCCTCTGTTTCTACGGCGGCCGACGCCGATCTCATCGGCTGCTGCTTTTCTTTCACAGGAAGGTCACAGAAAGACAATGCTTCTTCTTCTTCCTCAATTTCAGTCTCTTCTTTATCAGCTTCTTCCCATCGTTCATCTCCATGGAAGCTTCTTCCCATTATCTTCATTACCTCAATTGCAAATTGTTCTTTAATTTTGCTGTGTTTTTTTAAGAAAAGAACAGAGGAAGGTATTGGGATTTATATATATGTGTGTGTGAATGAGCAAAAAACAGAGGATATGGGTTGAGAGAGATAAAGGTAAATTAAAGAATGATGAGAGAGAGAATCTAGTAAGAGAGAGAAACAAAAGGGTGTATCATATCATACATGAAGGCCATGGGTCTAATCAAAATCTCTATGGATTATTTTAAACATTAGTGTTAAAAGAAATATTGTTCGGACTTGGATTGCATCCACCAACCTTTAATAACTAAATTTATGGCAACTTTTAGGTCTGGTTCATTAGACCAAAGTTTGAGTCGAGTTTGTATGATCAAATTTGCGTCTCCTACTAAATTATTCTATTGAATATTAATTTTTTAATTTTTTTAATTTTTTATTTTTTTTAATTATATTAAATGTTAATAAAATCTAATATGTTTCTATTTTTAATTTAATCTATTCTAAAATTTTGGTATTTTGTTTACTTTCTAATTGATAAGATTATAGACATTATAAAATTTAATGTTTTCTTAATTTTTTAAAGTAGTTTTTAACACTTACAATGTTAAATTAATTAAAAACTATGATACCTAAATTATAAAATATATTCGAAAAAGTATTAAAAGGTTTATCTTTTTAATGTATAAAATATAATATGTTTTAAAATTTTCAGGCCAACAAATGTGTGAGTTGGATCGTTCGCCATATTTTGACTTTAGTCTGATCATTGATCAAATCTAGGTTATACTTGAATCGAGGGTAGTTACAATAGATAGCACTTTTAGGGCTTGATTAGTTGTATATAGCAATATTTTTAAAGAATTGCAAATATAACAAAACTTATCAATGATAGACTCTATTATTGATAAACTCCTATCTTCTATCGTTGATAGACTCTTACCAACGATATGGTCTATTACTGATATACTATGAGAGTTAAATATAAATTTTGCTATATCTATAAAAAAAATTTGTATTGTGTTATATTTGTTAATACTTTAGGTCAACGGTAAAAAAAATCTAATCCTCACACCATGGAGGGTTTAGAAAAGAAAAAAGATGGAGAGTGGGGTATTTAGCTACCAAAGTCAATTTCATTTTTGGTGCTCTGTGTAGCAAGATTAAAGGGCTGTATGTTGTGGCAAAAGAGAAAAAAATTGGTTCCCTTTGCTTTTCATTATAACCTTTGTTCTGTGGCTGTGGTTCAATTCATCATTCAATGCTGAGAAAGACAGTATATATACTATATATAATGTATATATCATATAGAGGGTGGGTTTGTGAAAAGGCCATGGTGTCTAATTGGACAACAAGGAGGTTGTTTTCAGTGACTCAAGTTTCATTCATTTGGTGAGAGAAAAATAAAGGGAGAAAAAAATATTAGGATTATTTTGGTTAGGAATTTTTAAGGAATGATGATGCGTATTCAAATAGGAATACTTTATGTGCTATCTTTTTTGAATATTTATTATATCTAATTTTCAAATTATAATTTTTATCTTATAATAAATTATCTTCTCATGGAATTTTGTTTTATTAAATATAGTATTCTTGTGCCGATGTTAATGAACAATTGTGACATGTTGGATATTATTACATTGAGAAAGATAGTGAGAGATTCCATTTGTATTGAAATATACAAATAAATTAAATTCATTGTTGAAAATTTTAAAATTGATTGAAAACATTGAAATGTGTGTGATTGTCTCATTCACAAATTTAACTTATGAATGTGAAATTTACTTTATTTTATTTTTGAAGAGTTACCAAGTTTTTAGACCATAAATAAAAACTTAATTTTGGTATTGGCATCATCTCATTCCAATTTAAAGAGTTATCATCTTCTCTCTTTCTTCCGTTTCAATTTTGATTTGAATTGAGAGTAAGTATTTAAGAGTTCTAATAGATCCAAGCAATTTGAAGTTATTGTTCTACTAGAATTAGTTATTATTTCCACTTGAGATGATAGTCGTTTGCAAACAACTTGTTCAGAGCGAATAACTTTCTTCAAGACAATTGTGAATAACTTTCTTCAAGACAATTGTTATCAAAAGCTTCTCTCAACTAATTATTGACGTTTTTAGGTTTTATAAGTTTGTTGTTATGTAAGTTCTCACTAAATACTCAATTTCAATCTTTGACATTAATGTCTATTAATTAATTTTAAATAATTATGAAGTAAAATTTAAAATTTAATTTTAATACCGGTGATAATAGTTAAACTTAATTAATTTTTTTTTTTTTTTTTTTTGGTAAACTACATAATAGACAATTAACACTAAAAATGGAAAGAGAATATTTAGTGAAAAATCGAGGTTAAAAGTGTATGGAATTAAGAGTTATCTAAATCATAGTGTAAATGTATTACTCATAATGTTCTAGCTATTTCAAGGACAAACAATAAAGCACAAAGAAAAGCAAAGACAAAATACAAAGTTTGGTAATCCAGTTTGGTGATATACCACCTACGTCTGTGGGACAATGTGCCCGAAAAAAGATACTTTTTCTAATATACCACCTACGTCTAGGAGGCAGTATGCCCGGAAAAAATACTTTTCCTAATATAAAATCAAACAATTACAACGTTATACTTATTTGCAGATAAATGTCAAATACAATGACACACAAATAACTCAACTCAATGAATAATCACTTAGCTCCCTCAAGTATGAAACTTCCTCTCAATGAGACTTAAGTTGCCCATAAGTATGAGAATATTAGTAAGCAATCACTTAGGTTTTCTCAAAATATGAGATCTCCTCTCAATCGCTATCTTTCCACTTTCAAATGAAGATCACTCAATTTGATAAACTTAAACTCCCCCTAAGTTTGAGAGTCCATTCTCAAGTAATGATACCTTAGGCTCCCCCTAAGATCAAGAAATCCTTCTTAAGAATCAATTCGGTATTAAATTTATATGAAGTGGATCGCAAAATATCTTGGCATACAGCATAATCAAATTAGAATATCTAATGATCTCCAAAACTTCTAATCTCCAATTAGTGAGCATATAACCTTTCGTTATCTGAAAATACTTCATAACCCGTTTCGCTGCTTTCCAATGATCAATCCCAAGGTTGCTTAAATATCTGCCTAACACTCCAACTATGAATGCAATATATGGACTTATACTTGAGCGTACATTAGACTTCCAACAGCTGATGCATAAGAAACCTTCTGCATCTCCTTAGTCTTGAGTATGGTCTTGGGGATTGACCTAAATGAAATTTATCATATTTACTGATAGGGATATCTCCTAGTGAACGATCTTTCATGCCAAATCTACTCAAAGTCTTTTCGATGTAGTTTTTTTGTAACAATCTCAACATACCTTGGGAACGATCTCGCAACATTTCAATTCCTAATAGAAACGAAGCATCACCAAGATCCTTCATCTCAAAAGTATTTTTGAGAAATCTTTTAGTGTCATGCAATAGACCTACATCATTACTTGCCATGAGTATATCATCGACATATAACACCAAAAAGACTGATTTACTCCCACTAAACTTGTTATATATACAATCTTCCACTATATTCATCTCAAAACCAAAGGAAGTTATTACTTCATGGAATTTGTGATACCATTACTGAAAGGCTTATTTGAGACCATAAATGGATTTCTTCAATTTGCACACCATAGACTTTGAATTACCAGACAAAAAGTTTTCTGGTTGCACCATATAAATCGTCTCATCGATGTTCCTATTGAGAAATGCTGTTTTTACATCCAACCGGTGTAGCTCTAAATCAAAGTGAGCTACCAGTGCCATGATTACCTTAAAAGAGTCTTTCAATAAAATTGGAGAGAAAGTCTCTTTATATTCCTTCCTTTTAAGTAAAACTCTTTGCAATAAGACAAACCTTATATCTTTTGATATTGTCGTGCGATTCATTTTTGGTTTTAAATATCCATTTTCAACCTATGAGTTTCACTCCTGATGAAAATTCGATAAGTTCCCAAACGTCGTTATCTTTCATGGATTTTATTTCCTCTTCCATAGCATTTATCCACTTTTGAGAGTTAAAACTTCATAGAGCTTGTTGAAAGTTGATTGAATCATCTTCCATTACGCTCATATCATTCTGATGTTCTTGAAGAAATACAATATAATTATCTGGGATTGCACTTCTTCTTCCTCTAGTGGATCTTCTTAGTCGCACTTCTTGAAGATGTTGAGTTTGAACTTCAGATTCAACAACTAGGACTTCTATATTGTCTTGGTCTATAATTGGTTCAATAGTGAAGTTAGAAATTGGAACCTGAAGATCATCAATAACCACATTAGGAAAAGAAACTAATTCCTCTTCAAATACAACTTTCCTTATATTATCTTCCCCTCTAAAGTCAACATCCTCAAGAAATCTGATATTTTCCTTCTCAAACAATGATCTAGAAGTGGGATTATAAAAGTTGAAACCCTGAAAGCACTCAAAATACCAACAAAATAGCAACTAGTAGTTCTTGAGTCCAATTTTCTTTCGTTAGGCATATAAGGCCTAGCCTCAGCTGGACAACCCCATATGTGAAGATGTCTAATACTAGACTTCTTTTCTGTCTACAATTTATAGGAGGTTTTTGCTACCATTTTACTAGATACCCTATTGAGGATATATGTTGCAGTCTTTAGTGCCTCACCCTAGAGAGATTTTAATAAAGAAGAATGACTAATCATACTTCTTACCATATCCTTAACTGTTCTATTTTGCCTTTCCGCCACATCATTCATGTTGGGTTTCCCTAGCATATTGTATTGTGGGACGATTCCACATTCCTCTAGATATTTAGCAAAGGGTCCTGGACGTTGCTCATCATAACTATCGTAGTATTCATCACCACGATCAGACTTGACAGCCTTAATTTCTTTCCAAGTTCAAGTTCAAGTTCAACTTTGAAAGACTTGAAAATGTCCAAAGATTGAGACTTCTCATATATTAAATATAGGTACCCATATTTTGAATAGTCGTCTATGAACATAATAAAGTATTATTGTCCATTCCAAGAAGCCTATAGAATGGGCCACAAATATCTGTATGTATCATTTCTAAGACGTCTGAGCATTTGTTGGCACCTAATTTTCTTATGTTTGTCTATTTTCCCTTAATACATTCCACACAAACTTCAAAGTTACTTATGTTGGAGTTGATGCCCTAAATCTCGTGGTTTTGTAGTTTGTAATTGTATTGTATAAACACTTTATTTATCTAATAAAATAAGAGGTATTTTATTTGACATTTAGTTGCATTAATCCACAAATACAATAAACTAAGATCCAGGGTTATCTTGTGTAACTTAAACATGTATATAAAAACATATAGGTAGATCATGTTTAAGTGATAATCTAAATGGTCTGTAGTAGATGGATAAGGTTGGATACTTTATCCTTGTGACACTACGAATACGATCCACTTTATAGTTGATCTTGATCATTCATGTGGAGACATGCGAGCAGAAGTATTCTATACAAAGAGTTTGTATAAGACCGGACCACGAAATGAATAGTCTTTCTATATAACACAGTTGTTAGTAGAGACTTACATTTCATCAGGATGACTATAAGTGACTTGACTTGAATCCTGAAGTGAGTTGTAAACTCCTGCCTATGAAGGCGGCCATTTGATTTGTATGGGTGAGAGTGACCAGTTTCAACAACTCAATATGTCTATCATTTTGAGGATTCATCTAATTCGGAAGCTGAGAATGTAGCTTCATAAAAAGAAATTCACCCATTCCCTATTCCTAGGGTGAGTAAAGAAATTGCTCTTTTAAGGACTGATTCCGAGATTTGAACAATGTGATGCCACGCCCTCTCCTGACTTGAGAGGGGTTCGGTTATAGTTGAACTATAACTTATGTTCATTAGAGGGAATAATGATACTTAAGGAGTTAGATGTAACTATAGGGGAAAACATTAATTTTGGCCTAGTTGTAGTTACCAATAATTTGTGAATGGTCAATACACTGTTGATTAGTTATATCCAATGGACACAGAAATATATCGATAATGCAAAGTCTTCAATGGAATGACCGTCAGTTAATGAAAGTTGATTAATTTAATTAAAGAGTTTGATTAATTAATCAAGTACCATTGGAGCATCAATCTATAGGTCCATAAGATTCCCTCGTTAGCTCAATTGGGATTAATGAGAATCGAATTAATTTGGATTAATTTGAATTATTCAAATTAATAAAGGGAATTAATTAAATAAGATATAACTAATGTATAATTTATATGAGATATAGATAATATAATGTATATGATACATTATATATAAAGTTTTATATGAGAGAATAATAAGTATTTAAGTATGATTCAAATATTAATATGAATTTGATTCACATTTAATATCATGGGTTAAGTGAGAAAATATTAAATTATAGGTTATATTATATGTGATATAATATAAACTATAGGTTATATGTTATATTAGAGAGGGAGTTATTTGATAACTTCATCCTCCCATTATTTTCTATTTATTAATGTGTGGAAGACAAAAAAGGATGGCTTTTCATCTTCTTTTTACACTCTCATATAACATAAAAATGAGTAGATTTTTTTTGTGTTGTGATGAGATCCTTTGCTCTCTCTCAAATCAAGAACATTCATCCCATTCCAAATTAATCTTGAAACTCACAAACTCTCATGATTCTCTACCTTCCGAGAATGCCAAGGTCTCTGCATGGTGGTGTCCAATTGTTTGAGTTTTTGTTGTTGTGTTTTTTGGATGTTCTTGATCGAAGAGTCCATTGTGTTCGAGATTCAGAGGAACCATGAAGAGATTAGTCTCCAAGGGTCTTCGTATCTCTTATTCCTCTTTAATTTCTATATATAAAAAAAAACATGCTTATTATGTTATGTAAATTTTGTTTCCATCATTTGTGTTTTCCTTATGTTCTGTAAATTTAGAATCGGGACATAATCGCTTCCACAATGGGTATTTGTGTATCATTTCAATTGGTATCAGAGCCTGCGATTGAGTCCTAATTTTGATTTTCGAACATTCTTCAGAGTATTGGTGGGATTACGTTTCTACGTAGATGTATGTTGGATGTGGTTTGCACGTTTGCATGTTTTCAGGATTGGTTTTTTAGAATTATATCGTTCATCTTTTATTTGATATGTAAAGGGCCCATTGTTTTGGGTATGTTTATTTGATATAGAGTCTGTAATTAAAAGTCTGGGTCGTTCATGATATTTTTCCAGATTCAATTTGGTGGAAAACTAAGCAAAATTGGAGATTTTTGGCTGATCAGGCGAAAAATGGCACTACACTAGCTTAGAGTGTAAGGCTGTAGCGTAATTACGCTCGCCTTACGTTGCAAGCCAGAGAGTGTAACATCATTACGCCACAGTCCCAGCGTTGCAACGTTGTGCGGAGCGTCGCGACGCTGCAGGCAACGTAGCATTACGCTACAGCTACCCAAAGGCCAGTGTAACGAAGTTGCTACCAACATCATTACGCTCCGAACGTGAGGAGTGCGCACATGTTCCAACAATTCAATCGACGGTTTGAGTTCTAGGCAATCCAACCACAGTTTTTCCCTTGGTTTTAAATATTAATTGTAATAATTTAGTATTTTATTTACTTTTTGATTATTTAAATTAATATAATTGTTATATTAATTTAATTAATGGTTTAGGAAGCCAATCCCGATCTAAATTGATGCTTTTAATTATGCATGTGATATATGGTTATTTTAATTTAATATATGTCATATAAAAAATTCCACCATCGGATATATATTTGATCATGCATCAATTTTAATATAAATGTTATATTAGAAAGTTGCATGATATATTAAGTATGCTCATGTATCATATAACATAATCGTCATTATATATGAACGCATGCATAAATAACATTTTCAAGCATCATTTATATTATTAATGCTATAATATATAGTTTAGATATATGGATGTATGTTAATTTTTTTTTCATTACCATAGTATATAATTGTTATATATGTAATCTAATGAAAAAGGAGATGCATGATTAAGTTTTAATTATTTCATTTAATCTTTATAATAGTTACAAGTTAAATAAAATTAAAATTAAAATATATAGCAAAGAGTTGCATGCTAACATAGTGTTTTTTTTTAAAAAAAAAAAAAGAGTTTAAAATTAAATTCACATTAGACCTCTGTTTAATAAAAATTTCTAATATGATTAGAAATAAGTTTAATCTTTTAATTCAATTTAATAAGATTAAATTGATTTCGATCAAAAGATAAAAATTTGTAACAAATGTATCTATAAGGGATCTTTGTCTAAGGACAGTTTTGTGTGGTATTTAAGCTGAGGGTGGAACACCCTATTTGGAACTGATCTAGAAGGTGAAGTAGATAGATTTGTTACAAGCATGGAATGAACTTAATCTTATGTAATATCGTAACTCCAAGGCTATTCATGAAAAAAAATTGTGGATTTAAGACATTCTTGTAATTTAACATATTTAGTTAGGCTATTAGTGTAGAAAGCCTTAGAAAATACTTAGGAGTTGTTTGACACAAGGATATGGGTTGCTATGAGATGGGGTCAAAACCCAACTCAATATTTGGAGGTCCAATATTTTATCTCAAATGAATATTATACCCAAGTTGATGAACTCTACGAACACATAAACTCAACTCCAACTCAATGCCCTCAAACAACCCTTTATACTCTTCTAAAAATGGAATGTTCTACAAAAATTGAGACTTAATATGATGTGACTGAGAATATTGGACGAAAACTACCTGAAACGACGAATGTTTAGGAAAGGTTAAGGAAGGGTAATATTACAGCTTTAAAAAGAAAGTGATTTTTTCTAAATAGATGGCAAAGTCAAAAGGTATTTTTTATATTGTATATCAACCATCCATTCTATTCAGCTTAAGGTAAACCGAAGCTCGCTTCTTGAATAGTACTTCTCTTTCCTTCAACTTAAATAACCAAAACTTATGAACATTATAACAAATAACAAAAAATAAGACTTACATAATTGGCGAATTATGTAGAATGATAAAATTCTTTCGCAGGATTGTGATTTTACTTGGAACAGAAACTAAGTTGTTTTATCAACATTACTTCCCCAGCTTTGTATTTACTTGATCAAGTCCTCCCATTTGCAGTATTGTCCCCCAGCTAACGCTCGGTAATACCGATCTCTACAGTAGACCGGTCTACCGTCGGCTGCTTCGGCCGCTGCCGCTGCAAGCTCATCATCGGCCATGACCTCAACCGGTAACTGAAGCAACTGCTCCTTTCTAAAGACATAAACTCTAAGTTACAAAGGAGAACACATGGAAAGAACTTCCCTCAATCCATAATCTCATAGCATTACCTTAAGTTGTATTTTTTGTTGATGTCTGAATCTGGATTAACGTTGGATGATAAGTTTTGGTTTGAGGAAAATCTGGTCTGAACAAAATCCTCTACTGGTGTAGCAAATATGAACAATAATACAGCTGAGACAAGAACAATCCCTGTTCCAACTAGTGTTTGTTTGAGCATGTTGATCACCGGTTTAACCTGTTTTTTTTTTTTTTTTTTTTCAATCTTTAGTTAAATGAAAATTTAAATGGTGTTTCATATTAGAATGAATTTTCTCTAAGATTGATTAGATTGGTATTGGAAAATACCTTGTAAGATCCTAACAATCTATCACGAGCCAGAACCTACAACCAACAAAAGAAGGTTAAATTATCGTTACCAACAAAAGTATGGTAAATTATAAATATAGATTTAGCATATTCTTAACAATTCCCTGAAAATGCACTTTCTAATGGAAATGGAGAGAAAATAACATTACAGCGATTTAAACCGGTTTTAACATGATGATAAGTTACGAGAAGAAAATCAAAGTATGTTAATAATTTACCTCGGGTGGTTTGACCCACATTTGGCCATCATACCATCCGCTCTCTTCGTAAGGTATAACTGCTGATAACAGCCTATCTCCCACATAACTCCAACCCTGAAACCACAAACCCATCTATGCTTAAAATTAACTAATCTTCAAAGTTTAAGCTAATAAGTTATAACACGTTTAATTCTTTATGCATACTCTTTTAACACATTTTCTTTATTTGTAGAGTCGAAAATTAAGACAAGCCACAACAAATGGATCATTATATAAGGCGATAAGGAAATGACGTTGCAAAAAGTTCTAACATTTTGTTAAATCTCAAAGCTAATGCAGATAGGCCAGGCATAGTTGCAGTGAGTAGAGAGTTAATTTTGGAAAGGTACTTTTAAGTGAAATACTTCCCATGGAACACGAAGTGATTTCTCTAAAAGCAGCAGTGATTAAGAGTGTCTTCAATGGTCTAGAAATTTCAAAATTACTTTGAAACATCTTACCAATGACTATCAAAATTTTGAAGAGTGCTCCTTAATGGGGCTATAACACTTTCTACCCCTACAAACTTATCCCAAACTCATTTTTTCAAAAGACACTTTGAGTCCGCCAAATGCTATAAATTTAGCTAAGATGACTTATTTTCAAAATTTATCACGTGAGAAGTCAATCCAAACGCACCATTTTCATCTTTTATACATACTACATATTCTTAACCTTCATCTCCATTGCTAGTTCAATTCAGATGGCTTCACCATAACTATAAACTTATCCTAAATTCGTGTTTTATTAAGACATTTTGAGTGGTTGTCAAATACTACAAGTTTTGCTAAAATGACTCATTTTCAAAATTAAACACTTGAAAAGTCAATCCAAACACACTATTTTATCTTTTAGACATATTTTTAACCTCAATTTCCATTGCTAGTTTAATTCAAATGTCTTCACTTCACCTAAGCAATGACGGTGAACTTATCTAAAAATCATTTTTTAAAAAGTTATTTTGAGTGGTTGTCAAATACTACAAAGCTTGCTAAAATGACTCGTTTTTAAAATTAAATATTCGAAAAGACAATTCAGACACCCTTTTATACATATTCTTAACCTCCACTTCCATGGCTAGTTCAATTTAGATGCCTTCACCTAAGCCAGAACTATAATAATGGATAGTAAAGAAACTTGCCAGATATATTCTCAAGACAATCAAGGAAACGAGGAGAAGAGTTCCAATTCCAGCAGCAAGCACAAATCGCAGAGGTTCCTGAAACAAAGAAAAGGGTAAGCATAGATATTAAAGTTGGGTCGTTAAGACCCCGTTTGGTAACCATTTAGTTTTTTGTTTTTTGTTTTTGAAAAATTAAGCCTATAAACACTCCTTTCACCTTTAAATTTCTTGTTTTGTTATCTACTTTTTACCAATATTTTAAAAAAAAACTAAGCAAATTTTTGAAAAGTTAAAAAAGTAAAAGTTTAAAAACTTGTTTTTGTTTTTAGAATTTGGCTAATAACTCAACTCTTGTGCTTAAGAAAAATGCAAATCATAGTAAGAAATTGAGAGAAAATAGGCTAATTTCAAAAACCAAAAGCCAAAAATAAAATGGTTACCAAATAGAACCTAAATTAAGAGCTTTTTTCAAATTCAGTACTATTAGTTTGTAAGGTACCCGTGAAGGATTGAAGCTTGCAGCAGCAACGGGGATTCCCAAGACTATGAAGCTTCCTAGCCAAAGCCCTCCAAGGCGAAGAAAGAAAGGCCCTGCTCCCAGCTCACCCCATGAATACAATACCGAGTCTTTTAGAGATGAGTATTCATTCACCTGCATTCTCACAAATATTATGCATCATAAGTCAATGGGATTGAATTTGGTTCCTTTGATTTTAAAGGTTTTGAGACTTATGCTTAGTTTCAATTTGATCTCTATAATTTGGTTGTAGTTTCTATTTGGTCTCTATAATTTAAAATTTTCAGTTTAGCCCTTCTCATTTAGTAGCACTTCATAAAATCATCCCTGTCATTACCACAATACATTGATTCATTTTTTTAACACAACAAAGTAGTGTTCTAAATTTGGCTTATATTAAGAATTAGGAAAGAGTAAAAAGGAGAAGGAAATAGATGGATTTTTCAACTAGGCAAAACACAATTTATGATGACTTAGGAGGTTTAACCAAACTATCATTGGTACGAAAGGATCAAATGGAAACTAAACCAAAAGTAAAACGATTAATTTTTATTTATTTATTTATTTAATGGGATTGTCACTCACATGCGCATATGTAACACAACCGCATTCTGCCAATTACACATTAAACTATTTTTCATCATCATGATTTTGAGACACCTCGTCTTTTAGTTTTGGATCCATCTTTTTCTTCTTTTTTTTTTCATTTTAAGGATTTCAACTTTTACAAACAATTTCCTAGATCTTAGCCCGATTTTGAGAATAAAAAAGAATGAAAGGATGTCGCTAAACTATAATTGCATTTATGCAGTTTGCTATTAAAAAATTATAAATGTTAAAATATAGTACTCTTTTTAAAAGCCATTCATCACTTATTTGCTTTAATAATGTCTATTATTTTAATTGATAACAAAAATGGATAGTCATGCTTATGCTAGATCAAAATAAACAAGTTATATTGATTATTTTAGCTATTGCTTTTGTAGTATTTAATTCCTATTAGGCTAGACTTGCAACTACCATAATATAAAAATAAGAAACGAAAACTACTTCTTTTTTCAAGCTTTGAATATTATTAATTACCACAGAGAACCCAGTCTGCTTTTAAACTAGTGGTTTTAAGCTACTTTTGGTTCTTCACTGTCTAACAAGTCCGGACATTTCAGTTTGCCTAGTCCCAATACATGTTGGACAACAGTCTGCCACTTGATCAACATGTATCAAATACTTATACTCGTTGAGTATATTAAAAAGACACGTATATGACAATAATATTTAATTTTGAGTGTAAAATACATAAAATTAATTTTTAAGTCTATTTACTTTAAATTTTCTTCCATTATAAATAAACATGTCGGGTAGTCGTGTCCGTATCCCATATCCATATTTCTTATCTCACTCTTACCCTACTCAAATGTTTCTTAAAAGAAATGCTTAGGAGTTTAGAACGATGTTTCATGTCTCCAAAATTCGAAAGAATAATGAATATGCTAATGGAAATATAAAAAGAGAGAGAACAAGAAATTGAATGATGAATAAATTATAGAAAGGTATCTTACCGGGCGTTGTTCAAAGGGGACTTCAATTTCCAAGCCAGGGTCCCATTTCTGGCCGGAAAATCTGCCGCCGCCGCCATCAGTTTGATCATCCTTCAAGGCCTTGGCCAAAACCCGTGGATTCAGCCTCCGATTTGGCCTCAATTGAAATCGAAAAGAGGTCCTTACATCTTTGCTATTGCGAATCAGAGAGCAGCAACTGCTGCAGTACACATTCAGTCTGAACATCTACTTGTGAGTGTTCTCCGGTTGCAGTGTGCTTCTCGGAGAAGAAAAATGGGTGCGACCCATTGGAGATTTTGGAGTTTTGGAAAAAGATTTGTCGATGCGTGGATTGTTTTGAGCCTTTCGTGGGATAATCCCAATTATTTTGGATTTTGGAGTTTGATTTTGTTCTTTGATTTGTGTGGCTGCGAATTGGGGTTTTGCGTTTGTTTGTTCAGCGTGTGGATGCTGCCCCTTTGCACGCGGCTGCCTGTGTCTTTCTTCTGCCCCGCCGCAAGGACTTGGTTTGTTTGGACCCTTTCATGCGTCTTTGTTGGACCCTTGCTTTGGATTCATTGTGTGTTTTGGTTTGGTCGGTTTAGCTCGATTCGATTTTCAGTTTTATATAATATGGATCATATAGAATTTAGACCTAAAATTTAAAAACTAAAAAGATATCTTTTCCAAAATTTTAAGTTCAACTTCTAAAATGGTATTGGTAAATCTTAGTTTTTTTAAAATATATATATAATAAAGTCGTTCTAAACCTATTCTATAAATAGAATAGTGTGTTTGTTTTACTTGTGAAAGTTGTTCAAGACCTAGATTGTGTACTTTGCTCTTATCTCTTGAAAGGAAAGTTGGATAATGTTGGTGAGGTAAAAGTTGCTTGGTCGGATATTTGCTTTCAATATTGTGAGTGTGCTCTTAGTATGTCATATTTCTTCTTAGTATGCGTTGTTTCTATCATGAAGTTGTTATGGCTTATTCTGATTCATTTAAGTTCTTTGCGGCTCGCCTAGGTGGAGGCCCACAGTACTATCGTAATTTTTGGGCAATTAGCTCCTTTAGAATATTGTTTTGGTGTTGGCGGGCTACTCTTCATATTTGAGACCATTTGCAACCCTTGGTTCAATATCTATTGGAGTTGGTCGTCAATGTTCAATTTGGTTTGACTTTTGGTTGGAAAGGGATCCTATTCTATAGTAGTTTAAAATTGCAATGATATTGGACGTGAATAGTTTCCTCTGTGTTAAGGTTGGTGATTTCATTTGCACTAGTAAAATTTGGAACTAACCTTCTAACTTTAGAGAGCTGGCTAGACCCTTCGAGCAAGTTCAATCGATAATTGTCGAAGTTGAAAAGGAAAATTGTGTGTTCTAGTTCCCTTGTCACTAAGTAGCATTTCTACTCACTAGTGTTCTAGGAACCAAAGGTTGCTTGGTCGGATGTTTGCTTTCTATGTTGTGAGGTTGGTCTTAGTATCCGCCATTTTCTTCTTATAATGCATTGTTGCTATCATGAAGTTGTTATGACTTATTCTGATTCATTTAAGTTCTTTTCAGCTTGCCTAGGTGGAGGCCTACAACTTGTATAATCGTAGTATTTGGGCAGTTAGGTCCTCTAGAATCTCGTTTTGGTGTTGCCGGGCTACTTTTCATATTTGAGACCATTTTCAACCCTTGGTTTAATATCTATTGGAGTCGATCGTCAATGTTTGATTTGGTTTGACTTTTGATTAAAAAGGGATCCTATTCTACAGTGGTTTAAAAGTACAATTATATTGGATGTGAAGAGTTTCCTCCATCCTAAGGTTGGTGATTTTATCTGCACTAGTAAGACTTGGAACTAGCCTTCTAACTCTAGAGAGCTGGCTAGTCTCTTCAAGCAAGTTCAATTGATAATTGCCGAAGTTGAAAAGGAGAATTTTGTGTTGTAGCTCCCTTTTCAGTCAGTAGCATTTCTAGTCGCTAGTGTCTAGGAGTCCTTGTGGCCTAGGCATAGTGTGGTGACTTGGTCTAACCTTGTTTTGGTTTAGAGGTAGTATTCCTAAACATTCTTTCATTGTTAGGCTTGTTATCTGAAAACGATGACAGACCTATGATCCTATCTGCAGATGGTTGTTTTAATGTTTCTAATGTTTGTATTCTGTGCACCATCTATTCTATTCAGCTTGAGACTAAAGACCATTTATTCTTTGACCGCCTTTTTAGCTAAGCTTTCTAGAGTGACATGCTCTTTTGGGGAGTGTGTTCTCACAGGATCACTCATTGGGATACAGAGCTTAATTGAATTTTTCATATTAGTACGGGTAATCATTTAAGCCATAAGTGTTGGGATTGATGTCCTAATTCTCCCAGAGTCTCGTAGTTTGTAATCTGTACATATTGTTATGAATAAAGTAAGAGTTATTTTATTTGGTATTTACTCATATCCAATAAACAAAGCTTCATGGTTATTGTATGTCAACTTAAGCATGTATATGAGATATACAAGTGGATCATGCCTAAAGTGATAACCTAAATAGGTATGTAGTATAAGGATTAAGGAGGGATACCTAATCCTGGTGACACTACAGATACGACCCACTTTATAGAGGTTTGCAAGTATTGTGAACTACTACAGATGGTAGATCCTAACCATTCATATGGAGACAGGCGAGCGGGGGTGTCCTATACAAAGATTTTGTATAAGACCGGATCACGAGATGACTAGTCTCTATATATAAATCAAATGACCGCCTTCATAGGCTGGAGTTCACAACTCAATTAGGATTCAGGTCATGTTACCTATGGTCATTCTGGTGAAATGAAAGTATCTATTATGAACGGCACTATATAATGAGACTAAATATTTCGTGGTCTAGTCTTATACATACTCTTTTATATAGAATATCTCAACTCACATGTCTCTGTTAGGGTTGATGCCCTAAAGTCTCGTGTCCTGTAGTTTGTAAACAGTTTGTACGAATACTTGTGTTGTATAATATATGATATTTACTTCACATCTTGTATTTTGCTCAGTTGCTTGTTTTATTTGCTTTACCACAAACCAATAGATATAAAATTCCTGATTATCTGTATGTGACTCAACCATGTATGCGGTGACATACAAGTGGATCATGTCTTGAATGATAACCAAAATGGTCTGTAGTATATGGATATAGGAGGGAAACCTTATCCTGGTAACGCTATGGATGCGGCCCACTTTGTGGAATAGTCACAAGTGTTGTGACTTGTCACAGATGATCTGATCCTGATCATTCGTGTTGGAGACATGCAAGTGGGGGCGTCCTATACAAAGAGTTTGTATAAGACTTGACTACGAAGTGTTAATGTCTCATTATATAACACCGTTCATGACAGAGACTTCACTTCACTAGGTGACCATAGGTGACATTACCTCAATCCTGAGTTAGTTAGGAACTCCTGCCATTGAGGGTGGTCCTTCGATTTATATGGGTGCCACTGGCCAGGTCGCCGATTCAAGTCAACCATTTTGGGGATTCGTCTGATTTGAGAGCTGGGAACTCAGCTACACAAGATGGAATTCATTCCTTCCCCGAGGCAGAGGTAAGTAGATAGATAGCTCCCTTAAGGCTGATTCCAGGGCTTGAACGATGTGGCACCACACACTTTCTCTTAGCTCAAGAGGTGTTCACACATAATTGGACTATGTTGTATTGTTCATTAGAGGAATCAGTGGTACTTAAGGAGTGAGATGTAACTATAGGGGCAAAACGATAATTTAGCCCAACTGTACTTATGAGCATCTGTGAAGGGTCATTGTACTCATGATTGGTTATATCCGATGGACACAGAAATATATCTGTGGTAAGAAGAGTTCAGCGGTTGGTCTTTAGTGGAATGTCTGACAGTTAACGGATGGTAGATCTCGTGGCTAAAGAGTTTAGTCAACTATTCACGGACCATTGGAGCTTCGAGCCACAGGTCCATTAGGTCATTGGGTAGCTTGGATAAAGTCGAGAATCAGTGTTTGGGTTAATTTGAAATGTTCAAATTGACAAGAGGAAGTTCGATTGTATATGATATAATTGAATAAGTTAATGATATATGATACAATTGGCTAAATGTATGAGATACATTATTATGGAGGAAATTAGATATAAATATGATTTATATCAAGTAGAGGATAAATTACTATAGTAGATATGTGATATCAAACTATAGGTTAAAAAATATAATATGATTATATTTATTAATATTTTAATTGGTTAATTATATGATAATTAACCTAAAATCACGTGCGGACGTGCGTTAATGGGAAAAGCGTCGGTTATTGTAACTGATGAATTAAAATAAAATTTGTTTAATTTTGAATCGATCGTCTGAAAAAAGATCAAAGAGCGCGTTGGTCTAAAATCGTAATCGATCGCTTAATCTTGAGGGCCTATACGATAGTCACTCTGCGCTTAAACAATCGTCTACCTAGCGCCTAAACGATTGCACACTAAGTCCTAACGATCGGTAGCTTTCCTAAACGATCGTATAGTGTGTTGTGTTTGCTAAACGATCGCCTTCTATTTTCTAAATGATGGTTCAGTAAAATCTACACGATCGTGTACTGTTTTCTAAACGATAAGCATCTTGCTATACGATAGCGTCTTTTTCCATCTCACTTGTTTATCACCTACACGATCTGTTCTTCCTCCTTCCTCTACCAAATTCACCAAAGACCACGCTTTGGGTTCTCACTCCGAGAATACCTGGGGCTCTTTTCTGGTGGTATCGTCCCCGCGGCGTTCGTGTTTGTGCGGTTGTTCGTGCTGTTGTAGTCAGCACTTCTGTTGGCCGTTGGTTGATTGGGTAGAGGTCATCCGCTGCATTGAGTTCCGAAGTTTGAAAACCGTCTTCAACTGGTATGTGAACTCTCTCCTTTGTATTTTTTGTTCAAAGCATGCCGTTAATTGACTAGTTGCTTGCATAACTATGCGTTTGAATATATACTGTGTATTTCGGTCACGGTGAAATTGGAGCGATCCGAACGCGCTCATAGAACTCTTCGGTAAGAGATTCTTCAGTCTCCACATGAATGATCAGGATCAGATCATTTGTAGCACTTTACAACAATTGTAACACCTACAATGCGGGTCATACTCGTAGTGTCACCAGGATAAGGTATCCAGCCTTATCCATCTACTACAGACCATTTAGGTTATCACTTAAACATGATCCACCTATATGTCTCTACATACATGTTTAAGCTATAAGATAACCTTGGATGTTACTTTATTGGTTTGTGGTTAATGCAACTAATTTGGAAATAAAACATCACATATTTTATTACATAAATAAAATGTTTGTACAATATAATTACAAATTATAGGACACTACGAGATTTAGGACATTAATTTCAACACAATAAGCCTCTCATTTCAGGGGTAAGATCAGGTAGATATCTAGGGACATAGGGTGCAAGACGGAATTCACTCCTACCCACTTTTAGGGATTATAGAGAGGTTGTTCCCTTAAGTGTTGGCTCTAAGTCTTGAAGAAAGGGCCCCACCCTCTCATTGGCCCAAGAGGGACTTGGTTTGGTGATTGGATCAAAAACCAATTGTTCATTAGAGGATCAGTGGGACTTAAAGAACAAGATGTAATCTCGGGGGTAGAACAGCTTTTGACCCAACCGTTATTACAAACAACCTGTGAAGGGTTGACTTACTGATTATGGTTATATCAAGTGGACAGAAATATATTTACAGTGAGGGGAGTGCAACTATTAGGCTTTAGTAGAGTGACCCGATAGTTAACGAATGTTGGTTAATTAGGATAAAGAGTTTAGCTAATTAATCTCAGATCATTGGAGCCCATGATCTGTAGGTCCATTAGGTCCTCTACTAGCTCACAAACGGACTAAACCTTAGAATAGAGGGGTGAGAGAATTTGAAGCGTTCAAAATAGAATTAAGGAAATCAGTAATTATATACAATATAATCACACATTTAATTATAGAATTAAATGAAATTAGAGAATTGGATAATATTTAAATTTGATTTAAATATTAACTACATGAATATTCATGTTTGTGGAATTGGTGTATTAATAATTTAATATTGGATATTGAATTATTTTAATTAAATAAATAAATTTTATTTAAAAATTAGTTGTTTGAATTAATTTTATTTTGAATTTTGAATTTTATGAAAATTCATTTGTGTTAATTTAATTTTTGGAATTTTAAATTAAAATTTGAAAAATTGATCTTAAAATCAAATTTTCAACTTAGTGGGTTTATCCCACATTAGACACTAAATTCCCACTTAATCCACAAGTTGATGGTGTCAATCTTGTATGCATTCTGAATGCATGCTTGAATTAAATAAAAAAATCAATAGATTTAAGTTAGTTTTAAAGTGTTGCATGGCTAATTTTGCAGAAATAAGGCTGAAGAAGATGTTTTTCACTCTTTAGCTAAAAACCAGAAAATTTCTTCTCAAAATTCCCTAATTTCTATCTCATTTTGGATCCTACAATCCAATCTAAGGTTCTAGAGAGTAATAGGGGGAGATCAAGTGGTGGTTTACAACTCTTTGGAGAGGAATTTCGTGCTAGATTTCAAGGATTGAAGAGTTCAACAAAGGTATATCTCAAAAATCCTATTTTCTTGTTATGAACATACATGTTTCTATGCTAAAAATGATGGAATTAAAGTGCTTGAGATCCCGTTTTCTTCCGCTAATTGCATGCTAACTCCAACAAGGTTGTGCAATCTAAGGTTCTTTGTATTGTTCTCAGTAGTTTCAGGCTTATATTGAGGGCACTCAAGCAGATTCTTTGGGATCTTTTTCCTTAATTCTATTATGTCTTTTCTTTGTAGTTGGTTTTTTTTTTTTTTTAATTCTTGATCTCTTAATTTCTTTGGTTGTGTCTTGACTTTAGACTGTGAGATCCTCTTTATTTTATGGCAACTCAATATCATATGAAAAATCATAATTAGAATACTTAAATAGTTTACATGTGTTGGGGTTGATGCCCTAAATCTCGTAGTTTTGTAGTTTGTAATTGTATTGTACAAACATTTTATTTATCTAATAAAATAAGAGTATTTTATTCAATATTTAGTTGCATTAACCCACAAAAACCTATAAACTAATATCCAAGGTTATCTTCTGTAACTTAAACATTTATGTGGACACATGCAAATGGATCATGTTTAAGTGATAACCTAAATGGTCTGTAGTATATGGATAAGGTTGGGTACCTTATCATGGTAACTCTACGAATACATCCCGTTTTATAGTTGTTACAATTTTTATAAAGTACTACAAATGATCTAATCTTGATCATTCATGTGGAGACATGTGAGCGGAGGTATTCTATACAAAGAGTTTGTATAAGACCAGACCACGAAATGAATAGTCTCTCTATATAACACCGTTGCTAGAAGAGACTTACATTTCACCAGGATGACCATAGGTGACTTGACCTAAATCCTGAGTGAGTTGTGAACTCATTCCTATGAATACGGTCCTTTGATTTGTATGGATAAGAATGGTCATTTTTGCCCACTCAATATATCTACCATTTTGAGAATTTGTCTGATGGGGAGCTGGGAACGCAGCTATACAAGAAAGAATTCACTTATTCTTTAGTGTTAGAATAAGTAGAGAAATTGCTCCCTTAAAGGTTAATTCCAGGGCTTAAACTGTAAACCCCATACTCCATTTTTCCTACATAAGTAAGTAACAAGCGTGTTAAGTAAAATTATGAAATGAGGTAAAGAAGGTAGGCCGATGGAGGAAGAAAATTCTAAGTGTTAGAAATACTTAGTCAAGGGTGAGTTTTAGATAATACAATAAGTGAAAATTTGCTAAGTATGGAAGCAAAGTGTAGACATGTGTTGATGGAGAAGTGTGGACGCATAGGGTTGCGTGTATAGCAATCAAGGCTTGTAGAGGTTAAGTGTTGAAGGCAAGGGTAAATTATGCATTGGTACTAAGGATGAACAGATGGGTTGAAAGGTATGATGCGTTGATAACGCTTACGAAAGCCTCAAGTGTGTGCGAGCAAAGGCGTGAGACGATCGTGTAGCAGATGAGCTGTGCTATACAATTGGGTAAGCGATCATCTAGTAAATGAATGGCACTACACGATGAGTAGGCAATCGTGTAGGCGGGCACTGGGCGATCGTATAGTAAATGTGTGGAGAGCTAAGCAATGTGGTAAGCGATCATGTAGTAATTGCGCGGAGCTGAACAATGTGCTAGACGATGCGAAGGATCGCACTAAACGATGGCGCTACGCGTTGGACGATAGCGTAAGCGACACTATACGATCGGCATCAGCGCTAGACTATGAGCTACACGAAAAACGCTAGACGATAGACGTTGGGCACTAGATGATAGGTGTTGGGTGCTAGATGATAGACGCTAGGCGTTAGACGATGGAGTATGTGATGCACGCTAAATTTATATTATGAGGCAAAGGCCTAACATGGGTTATGCAAGAAGGGAAGGAAAAACAAATTAATTGAAGAAACTCAATAATGGGAATTGGCCGGAAGCACTAAGTGTTGGATGAGGTGGCAGTTTGACCCTTGAATAGGGGAAGCGGATGGAAGTATAAAAGGAAGAGGAACTTCAGAAGCTCGGTTAGGGAAAATGACTTGAGAAAATTAAGTGAGATCGATGTCGTTCAAAATCTGGGAGAATCTAGTTTTTTAGGTTGTTTTGCCGGAGGAGAATAGCAAAAAGCAAAGAATTTGTAGAAGAGGCAGATTCTTGGATTAATCAGAGCTCGGAGTGAAGATTGGAAGCTCAAGTACAAACTACAAGGAAATTTTGGTTGATATTTTGAAAGCAAGAAAAAATTAACTCGATTCTAAACAAGTATATAGAAGGAATTTTCTTAAAAAGAGTCCTGGATTTTGAGTTATGAATTTTTAAAGTTGGAATAGGGAATTGGTGCGTAAGCAGGCAGCTGCTTGGGAAGATTAAGCAAGCAGCTCACCATAGTGAGTGAGAGCGAGCGAGAGATAAGAAAATGAGCGAGAGCAAGAGTGAGTTAAGGAAGAGAAGGATCTCACTAAGGATGAAGATCTTGCTGGAAAAGTCACAAATCTCGCTAGAAGTCACAAATCTCGCTAGAAGTGGTAAATCTCGCTTATGAGGGTGATCTCGCTCATAATGATCATCTTACTAGTAATGTTGTTTTGTTGGTGAAAGTTTCATTAGTAAGTAAACTACTTGAAGCTTTTTGCTGAGAATTCTAAGGAATCTAATCGAGGATTATGTCCTTTCAGGCCAAGAAGAGCTAAGAGAGGCATATAAACCGTTTAAGAGCCCCGACGAGCTGTGAGTGACTATAAATGATTTATAAATGGTTTATAAATATTTTAATAATCCATGCTTTGTTGACAGTTACTTTTATGTTGGTTATTTTACAAGAAGTTCCAAGCAATGCATTTCTCTAAAGTTTATAAACGCATGCTAGTTACAAAGTTTATGAAATATGCTTTGGTACAATGGTTGAAACCCTGGTAGTTTTAAAAAGGAGATTCTATGACATGTTTATGTTACAAGTATTTGTATTATGTTTTAAAGCATATGTGCTCTTAATGTTGTTAAGCATGCATTAGCAAATGATGTTCTTGTGAAAACTATAATTTATGAGATCAAGCTTTCAGTAAGCATGTTTTATGAAAATGTTTTCCTATCAGGTAGTTTCAACTCAATACTGAAGTACAAGGAGAAGGTATCCGAGCTGTACTACCTAGTTTCAGTTATGTTATGATTCTGATACTGAAGTACATAAAGAAGGTATCAGAATAATTCATTTAGTTCAGTGATAAGCAGTGGTACCCTACCTCAGTTATGATCCTTGACGTCAGGATCCAGTTTGTTCTACGTGCACGTATGACAGTTAATCGGTTCAGTAAGATTGACAAAAGGGTTCTTTCCTAGCATTGGCTAAAAGGTGTTGAACAAAAGGGTTTTCACCCCAGCCCAGGCTTATGTTTGAGAGATTGAACAAAAGGGTTCTCTCTTAAACATGATATCTAACGTTGAGATTGAACCACGAGGGTTCTCTCTCAACCGGAATCAGTTTAGCTATGTTTTCAGATACAATGGTTTTAAAAGTTTTATGTACGCGTTTGCTTGGCATGTTTTAGTTCCAATATTCTGTTTTCTAGCTTTCAGTTTAAGCATGAGATTTATATTTTTATTAAGTCACTCACTGGGTGAGTAGCTCATTCTTTCAAATGTTTTTTTTTTCCTAGGTAGTGGTTATCTCCCCAGAGGTTAGCTGTCATCCTGCTCTGCCACTCAAGGACTCCAGTTAAAAATCCAAAGTCTAGAGAGAAGTTTTAGGTGTTTACTCTGTAAATGTCTGTACATATGTGTTACACATATTAGGGACTAGTAAAATATATTGGGACCACTGAACTCTGCATGTGTTAATATGATGTAATTATGTTATTGTTGATCCCTAGTGTTCTAAGGTTATTTTTAAAATGTTATATATGTATTCCAGGGATCTAAGCAGATTAAGGATGTTAGTTAGGCAGTAAGTGCCACAAAAGTGTTGATAACTACTGCCGTCACATTCACTTCTGGATTAAAAAGTATAATCTGGGAGGGAATGTGACATAAACAATGTGGCGCCACACTCTCTCCTAGTCCAAGAGGTGTTCAATTATCGTTGGACTATAATTTATTATTCATTAGAGGGATCAATGGTACTTAAGGAGTTAGATGTAACTAAGAAGCAAAATGGTAATTTCAGTTGTACTTTGAGCATTTTATGAAGGGTCAACGCACCGTTGATTGGTTATATTCAATGGACACAGAAATATATCTATAATGTGAAGAGTGCAACTGTCATTCTTAGTGGAGTGACCGACAACTAATGGAAGTTGGTTAATTTAATTAATTAATCAAGTATCATTGAAGCTTCAATTTATAGGTCCATAAAGGCCCTCGTTAGCTCATTTGGGATTAATGAGAATCGATTAATTTTGGATTAATTTAAATTGTTCAAATTAATAGAGAGAATTAATTATATAAGATATAACTAATATAAAATTAATTATATGAGATATAATTAATATGATATATATGATACACTATAATATAAAGTTTTATTTGAGAGAATAAATATTTGAATATGATGCATATATTAAATATATGAATGTGATTTATATAAATACAGTGGATTAAAATTAATATGAATGTGATTCATATTAAATACTATAGGTTAAATGTGAGAATATTAAACTAATATATATATACATTAAGTTGGTAATTATATATAATAAATAACTCCACCCCCTGTTGAACGTGGAAATTATGGAGAGAGAGGAAGTGGTTATCTTTTCTTCCTCACAAAATCTTTAGTATCCATTAATCGCTCTCTCTTGGAGAACTTCCTCAATGCATTCACTCTAAAAAATTCTCCCTACCAAAATTAAAATATTAAAGTCCACAAAACTCTAAGTGATTCTCTACCCTTCAAGAATACCAAGGTTTCCAAGTGGTGATGTCTCCTTTTAAATTGTTGTGCATTTGGGCGTTTGTGAGTTCATGGGAGAAGGATCGGTACGTGAATTGGAGAGGGACGTGAAGAGATTTGTTCTTCAATGGTAAGTGATTCTTTAACCATTTCATCCTTTTCAATTTCTATATTACAGCATGCTTAACTTGAATGTACAATCCCTAGTTTATGTCCTCTGTAGTTAAATATTCTGTAAAATTAAATTGGGACTCCATTTTTTTCCATTACACGTAGTCACATACCCTTTCAACATGGACTATTTTTAGCTAGGTAAAATTTACTTCAAAAGCTTTTGAATCAAATAATAAGAATGGAAGTTTTCATTCATTGGTATATTAAAATCCATTTTATTTCTCATTCATCTCTAAAACTCTAGTTAGTTCCATTATCATTTCTTGTTCTATGAGCTTCAGAATATTTTCATTAATTACTCCTTGTATTTTTATTATTTCTCTCTCATCTATATAGACCCATTATCTTTCAATTAATTATTTTACAATTTTTTCCTCTCTCTTATTTACCATATTGATAACCAAATAGTTATTAAATACGATCTTAATTTTTTTATTCATTCTTTTTCTTACGTTTTTTTTAAACACATATATTAGAGAATATATTTCCATATATGATTGGTAAATATTTTTCTAAATATGATTTGTAGATATTTTTCCATTTCATTCTTTTGGGATGCACTACAAGGCATTTGGTTTTTCTAACCAATATTTTTTCAACGCTAAAAAAAGTATCAGAAAAATCCATATTTTTTGACATTTTTTGGCGTCAGGAAAAATAAGATATCCCGATAGTAGTTCCAATGACATCAGGAAAAAGAGATATTTTCGACACTGTGTCTTAGACCATTGACATAAAAGAGGTGGGAAGAAAAAATGTTAAGCCTCTTCCGACGCTATGTTATCGGCGTCAAGAGAAAAGTCATTATCCCGACGATTGAGAAGAGTGTCGGGCTATTAAAATACATTGATAATTTTTTTTAAGTCTCTCCCGACAGGTTTTCAAACTACTGTTGGGATATGATCATTTAAAACCCTAATTCACCTCCCAAAGAAAATATTTTCTTTCTTTCTTTCTTCTATAGACTTGTAGAACTCATGCCCCCACGTTGTTGTCGTTGCTACTGCCGCTGTCGCTTCACACCTCTGTCAGTGTCGCCACCGTTTCATGCCATTGTCGCTGTCGTTATTGCTTCACGTCGCCACTGTTGAAAGGTATTTTTCTATGTTCACAATAGATTTTTACCGACCTACCGAGCTACTTGTGGGAAAATCCAAAATGGATGAAAAGAGGAGATTTGTCATCTCAAATGAGTTTGAGTGTTTTTGAAATATGATTTTTCAATATAACACATTCGTTAGCGCTCTTAAGAATTTTCTTTCATTTTATTTTGGACCAATTATTTCATTTCAGGTTAATTAATGAAATGTTGGTTCAATTTTCGTAAGAACATTTGTTGGATAGTGGATTTAGTCTAAAAGCCATTCTTTAGTATTCTAAAAGTTATGTATTCAAAATTTAATGTTAAAAAATGTGATGTGTCGACCATATTTTGTGTCAAATTGAACATTTCGTTGGTGAATATTTCAACTCTAAGAAGGAAGATAACATGATTGAGATGATACAACAAAAGAAGTATCACTACATATAAAAACTTGATACAACAATAATGACATGATTGGGTGAAGAAGGAATAGGTACTCAAACGCACCTCAAATGGCACTAGCATAAATTCTTCTTTGTTTTGGAAAATTGTTCCTAACCAAAGGCAGGATGCAGATTTGGTGAAGAAGGAATAGAGTAGGCTAGAAATCAGAATGAAAGCATCCATTCAAAAAACAATGCAAGTCCAATGGGGGGGGCCAAGAACATTGTTTTTTTTCTTAGCCAACTTCTTCAATAAAGAGATTCCAACAAAACATAGAATTTCAGTATCCAAAGAATCTGCAAGGTCACAATGAGCACTAATAATTTAAATTTCATGATTAAATGGATCACTCAAATTCTCATGAATGATAATTATTCTTATTTTATAGTATTAGTAAAATCTGTAATGAAAAGTTGACAACTATTGTGTATCTTTGATTTGTAAAACATCAACCGCTATGTTTCTTGCACAGGTTTAGTAGCATTGTTTTGCCCAATCTTTTGAGGTATATCGACTTCTATTTTATTTTATTTGTTTCTGATTTTGTATTCATCGACTTAGTTTCAACCCTGGATGTGATTTTGTGTATATTTTACTTATTTAGATTGTTTATTTTAGATGTAAAGTCGCGCTTCTTCTTCCCTTGTGACAAGCTCTGAGTCATTTGGAAGTCTTATTTGCCTTTCATCTGTTGAATATGTTTGTGTTCTTATGTTGGGTTAAAGTAGGTAATGTTGAGATTGTTATATGGTATATTCAACTTGAGATTAAAATGTATAAATATGGGTTGGTTTATTTCATTTTGTTAATGTTATTAAAGATGGTATAAGGGTAAATGTATAACTATATTTAAGTTTGAGTTGAGCTTTAAGTTCTATGTTGAGTTTGATATTGAAATATGTAAATATGGGTCGGTTTATTTCAATTTTTTAATGTTCGTATATAGTATATTTTAGCATTAAAACTATTTAAATTTGTATTTGTAGGTATCTCGAGATTTGTGTTGAAGATGAATCTCCCGACGAGTTAAGTTAGGTTGTAGAATTGTATTTTATAGGTAATTTGTGGATATTATGTAATGTTATTTTTGGGGTTAAAATTTGTGGATATTATGTAATGTTTAAGACGAATCTTATTAGTAGTTGCTTATTTGATGAATTTATAAGATTTAAACATGTTTTGTGGATATTATTTAATATTGTAGATATCTAATTAATTTTAACAGTTTTATTTTAGTTTATTTGATATTTGTACGATTCAAACAGGTATGATATTTGTAAAAAAAAAAAGATTTAGTAGTTAGTAAATAACGAAAAAAAGATATTCCCGATGCCTAAATATATAATCCCGACAGAACAGACGTCAAGAAAAAGTGTAATTTCATGAATTTTTAACTTTTTCCGATAAAGATAACTTCTCTCAATGCTAAAATGAACATTTTCCGACGCTAAAATAATCTTTCTCGACGATTAAGTGTCGGGATAAGTAAACATATCCCGATGCTAAAAAGAATAATCGGCATAAGCTTACTTATCTTGAAGGTGAAAACATTTTTTACCGTTGGAAGAAATAGCCTACATCGACGGTTCCTTTTAGCATCGGCAGAATTCCTCCATCCTTGTACCATCACAAAATCTTCCCAACGACAAGGCTTTTTTGAGTCGGAGAAGGTTTTTCCGACGAGACTTTCTCAACGATAATGTCGACAGTCGAAATTCCATTGGAAAAGGTTTTCCCGACGGTTTTTTTACTTTTCCTTATAGTTTTGTTTGTTGGAAAAAGTCAAATTTCTTGCGGTGATGTATTTTAATTTTAGCCCAAAACTATTGTATATATATTGATCTTATTCAAATGAAAAGGTAAGGATACAGTGTTTTCTGACATTGTATATAGTACATTTTGTAAACTATGATAAATTTTCTGTGCAACATCGCATATTTCTTACCGCAGTAACTGTAGGGCATGAGCCTTCTAGTTTTAATGAGGTTATGAAAGATGTTGTTTGGAGAGATGCCATGCAGAAGAAAATAGACGCTCTATAAGCTAACCAAACTTGTGTCATAGAAGTCTTGGCCCCTGGCAAGAAAGCCCTTGGATGCAAATAGGTATATAAATTAAAATCAAATATCATGCAAATGGAGAAATTCAACGATTCAAGGCTCATCTTGTAATTTTTGGCAATCACCAGGTTGAAGGTATTGGCTATATCAAAAGTTTTGCTTCTTGACAAAAGTGGTCATTGTACGAGTTTTTCTAGTAGTTGCAGCAGCCAAGAATCAGGAACTACATCATATGGATGTTCACAATAATGCTTCTCTTCATGGTGATCTCGATGAAAAAATGTACATGAAATTACCATTCAATTTTACATGCAGTTCATCAAGTATGGTGTGTCATCTTAAGAAGTATTTATATGGCTTACGTGAAGCGATTTGATGTTGGTTGCTAAGTTGGCTTCTTTATTGAAGAAATATGGATTCACTCAATTTTATTCAAACTACTCTCTCATTATGTTGCATCAGGACAAGTTCAACTTAATATCCTAGTATGTGTTGATAATCTAATTATTTCTGGTAATAACTCTTCCGTTGTTGCTTCATTTAAGAAATATTTGGGTGAATATTTTCACATGAAAGAATTAGGTATTTTAAAATACTTCTTGGCATCAAGGATGTTCAGGACCCATAGGGCATTTTTCTCATCAATGAAAGTACACACTTAACAAAATTTCTGCTATAAAATCGACGAATACATAACATGAAAAAAAACATAAAAATAAGGAATCGACACACTGATTTATGTAGTTCACTGATAGTATGTTAACTATATCTATAGGGTAAATGGAGAACAATCTTATTAAACAGAATAATACAAGATTACAAAATGAAGATGCCTCTAGGGTTTAGAGAGTTTATATAGCGCAACTCTCTAAACTCTAAGGTCATAAACATAAATAATATAAAGATGAAAAATATGTAAATAACTTAGACTTCCATCATGATTAGTAAATATATTTCCATACATGATTTGTAATTTTTCGTGTACATTTTGGAACATATTTTTTTTTAGCCCAAACTTAGATTGTATATATATATATATATTGGTCTTCTTCTGTTTAAATGAAAAAGCAGGGAAACAACTTTCTTGACAACATAAAGATTACATTCCTTGTTGGGGGAATTACAAATGACGAGAAAAATAGAGTAAATATTAAAAAGCCAACACCTAAACACTTCGGTTGAGGTGCGGATATTTCGCTCTCTTTAAAGAGATTCAACCCTCTGCTATGTGTATTGAATTTCTTTATATCAACCGCCAGTGCAACAGATATTCTCAAGTATGTTCCCTCCAAGATACAACAACCCAACTGAAACGTTATGTAGCTCAAACCCACTTTGCACTAAAAGATTGAGTTGAAGCTCCACAATTAAAACATCAATCTTTTGGTCAATTGCTCTTAAAAGAGCTAATGAGAGAAAAATAAGAGAGAAAGATGTTTTTTGAGTATTCGTTGGCGTGTTTTAAGAAAAAGTACATGAGGTATTTATAGGCTACTTTGAATCTATAATATTCATTTCAAAACTAGTGATTAATGAAAAGCTTTTAACCTTTGTTATGTTTTCTTCTTTAATAAAGAAACACTCAAAATTATAACTTCGAAACTCATAATTAAAAAATATCGACAATTTTACACCATTATTTCTCAAACATAAACGAAATAATTATAAAAAAAAGGCGTAAATAAAGGATTAGATCATCATATATCTCGTGTTTATGATACAGAATAACCTTAATGTAAATGAAAATAGTAAAATTGAAAGAAAAAAAATAGTGTATGAGAGTTAAAAGTTAAAAGTTAATGATGATCTCCATTCAACCGTAATTACAAAAGGGAAAGGGGAATCGAGGTTGGATCTATCATTTAGTGGAGATTATTAGTAGGGTGTTTGAAGGTTAGGTAAATTTGCAACACAAGAATCAAAGTTAGTTAAATTAGGAACTCGAGAATGTAAGTTTTAAAAGAATTAATTGAATAAAATATAGAAAAGTGTGTGTTTGTGGGCGTGGGTGAAATTTGAGGTAATTTGACAGACAAAATTCAGAAACTTGTGGTTGCTTGGAAATACAAATTTTAATGTGATGGCGTGTTGTTCTGTCTCTTTGTGTATAAACCAACCCCAATAAGGGACCTTCATTTCCCTTTTTTGTCCAATTAGATTATACTTAATTCAAGTTGTCTTTCGGTATATCTTTCAATTTTATGTTTAATTAGATCCAAAACTTTTCAAAGGATTTGGTACATTGAGTTGGTTATTATAATCGATGCTTATTATAGACTGTGGATTATGGGGTACATACTATTTTAGTCTAGATAGCAAATAGTAAAAGTTGTAGCAAAAAGGAAAATAGATGATGAATAGTAAATAGTAAATACTGCAACAATGAGGAATTTGAAACAGTAATACTTTAGTTAATTGTAAGTTAATAGTTGGAAATACCTATTATCATAATTGAAGCCTCAAACATGGAATGAGATATAATAGCCTACTCCATCCACTTGAAGTTGGGTCTCAAACATCCCTAGCTTCATATCCAATTATAGGTCTTTGAATTTTAAAAAGTTTTGAAAATATAACGAATGATCTATTGGACACAAAGTTATATTGTGAGTTCAATGATCTGTCAAACATCAAATTGAAAGTATAGGTTCCATTTATTTCTCTTAGTTTTTTTTTTTTCATAAAGTTTTGCATCATTCCTAACTAATATAGTTGAATTTTTTTGCCAAATTCCAAAAACAAAAACAAGTTTTTAACAATTACTTCTTTTTTTTGTAAGTTTTCAAAACTTAGGTTGGTTTTTGAAAACATTGGAAATAAGTAGATAACAAAACAAGAATTTAGAGGTAGAAAATGGTGTTTATAAGCTTAAATTTTTAAAATGGTCTTAGTTTTGTGTTTTTTACTTTTGAAACTTGTGCTTGTTTTCACACTAAAATTTTTAAAATGATTTTTATCATTCCTAAAGAGCATGTGAATTGTAAGTTAAATTTCAAAAACAAAAATAAGTTTTTGAAAAGGAGATTTTCAAAAATAGAAAAAATAAGAGAAAGTGATAGACGCGGATAGAAATCTATTATTCTTTTTTCTTTTGTTATTTTTGTAAATAGTTTGACATTTTTTCCACCTATAAAAATTAACTATTTTTTTTTATACTTTTAAAACTTGTCTTGGTTTATTAAAACACTCATACAAACAGTAGATTACATAACAAAGAAGGGCCTAAACTTGTTGTTTTTCTTCAAATTTTTTTAATCCTAAACCCTATTCAATAATTGGAACAACATTAGATGTTCACTCATTCTTAAGACCAAAGACACAGAATAGAAGGAGAAAATGGATTTTTAAATGTGCATTTCTATCATTCTATGCTTATAATTTTATTCTCTTTTATCCAATTTTAGTCCATTACCTCTTTGTACTTTTACTAAAAGTGGCCTCTTTTTTTTTTATCATAATTTTGACACAATACTAAATTTATTATATTTCTTAAATATTGTACTCAAAGATTGATGATATTAAAGATTTTTATGTTTAAAATGGAATAATTTTTAGTTCATAAAATTGAACGCTTGCAAAATAGTTTAAAAATTTTAACAGCAAACCCGATGGGCCCACCGCCCCATACGGCTGCTCCTCCGTTCGCCGGCAACGCGTGCTGTTTAAACGAGAGAGATTCCCCCTCCCCCCCCTCACCTATCAACCATGCATTTCTCTTCTCCTTTCTTTTCCTTTTTTTTTTTCATTATTATATTCACACACACACTCAAGCATGTGATGTTTATAATTACAATCATGCATTACTTTATATTTTATATCTTTCATTCATTTCTTTTTTTTATTATTATTATTCATTCTCCTTTTTAATTATATATATGTATAACTAACTTTTTTTCTAATTTTTTTTATACCATTCCATCTTTGAGTTTGGTAGAAGAAAAATTACTTTAAATTACTATCCCTTGAAATATTTTTAAATATAGCAAAAAGAAAAAAAAAAAAGAATAGAAAGCTTTTTCAACGAACAAACCTAGTCGTTAGGAGCAAATTAACCATAGGCTTAGGAGCTCGAACAGTAGCTCTCTCTCAATTTCAATCCATTTTTATATTAGTATATAAAATAAGGTCATTTTTGCTATTAAAATGAATATCTAGCACTAGTAGTGCAACAAAAAATCAAACCGAACCAAATTGTGGTTTGGTTTGGTTGTTTAGTATAAAATATATATCTTAATTTGTATTTGGAGAAAATCATCGGATTTTTATTGGAAAAACCAATCAAAACCGAACCGAAGCATGAATGTATAGATATATATACACTTAAAAATAGACGTTGACATTAGTTATCTTTTAGAAAAAGATGGATTATCATGGAACACATATGTTTGTTATTTAAAATGTCCATTTCAATCAATAAAAAAAAAAAAAAAAAAAGGAAGAAAACCCAAATTCACTTTTTTTTTTTTTTCTTTCTCAACTTTTTTTGGTGATTTGGTTTTGGAAAATGGAGTTCCATATTTGTTTATTTCTTGCCCCAACAAACAAGGATCTGATATGTAAGTGCACACTTATTCTGACACCATTTTCATTCTCATGGAATAATATTTTTCAATCTTTGCATTTTGAACCCTTCTTCTAATAATTCATCACAAATCCCCCTCCCCTCACTGTCATTGACTCATTTGTCCCTCTTTTTTTAATCAATCATTTAACAAAACCTTGCTTCTATTATCAACCCTAAACTTTGTCTCTACCCCCTTTAAACTACCATATATACATATATTCTTCAACTTTATTTTTTTTTTTTTTTAGTTACATCTCCTACTTTAATGCTATTTAATATCATTTCTCAATTTTATAAATTTCATACATCTTTTCTTCCGCAAATTCAATGTCATTAAATGACGTTTGGCGCGTATATTTGAGTTGGTAAGTGATCATTTCACTTTTTTTTAAATATTAAGTCTATTTTCTTTTTATTTTACATTTTTCTTAAGTATAATTATTAAATTTTTAGCCAAAATTTCAAAACAAAAATAAGTTTTCAAAAGTTTATTTTTTAGTTTTTAATATTTGACTCGTGTTTTTAAATTATTGATAAAAAGTAAATAAAAAATAGTAAATTTAGAGGTGAAAATAACATTTATAAAAACAAAAATTTAACAATAAAATTGTTGGACCTTAATAATCAATTTTGAAGTAACAAATTTTTTAATTAGTTTTTTTGAACTCTTGAGGTAATCCAAGAGGTACATAAATCTCGTACGTCATCATCCATTTGTCGGCGCAGCATCTGTATTCCACTTTTTTTTTTTTCGTTTCTTTTCTTTTCTACATTTTTAATGAAACATCTTTTTTTTATAAGGAAGTAAACATTGTTGAATAATTAGTCAAATTCTAAAAATAAAATAAATTTTTAAAAGCTACTTTTTGTTTTTAAAATTTAACTTTATTTTTTAAACAATTGGTAAGAAGTAGATAATAAAGAAAGAAACTTGGAAGTAGAAGTAATATCTATAAACTTAATTTTCAAAAACAAAAAATCACAAACTAAATAGTTACTAAATGAGGCTTAATCACATGTTTTTTGTTTCCCTAATTTAAAAAAGTATATATCTGTTGGATAGACAATATCAAAACATAAATTTAAAAATAGTTAATTGAATGAAATAAAGTTGTATTTCATATTCTTAGATTTGTGTTTAATAGTTATTATAGAACTGAATTATAATTTAAATAATTGTCCAAAATGTATTTAATAATATATTTATAAACTATAAAACTAATTACAATTAGCCATTCCATATTAGATCAAATATAAGATATTATTGATTAATTTGTGAACGTATATTATATTAAAAGTTTTGTATAATTATTATTTTGTAAATCATGTAATTTATAATACATTATAAGGTGCATATTTTAGTTAAATAAAAATAATAATTGAGTTTATAACCAAGAAATACTATATTTATAAGCATTTTTATATTTTTTTTATATGGTCCTTCCTTCTAAAATTTCAAATTCATAACCTGATGCCTGAAAACTTAGAAATATTATTTTCATCATTTATTATTTGGATCACAATTTGTAAACAATTTCCAAAAATAAAAATTGAATTATCTACCGAATTCATGTTTAACGAATTCAATGAATCTAAAAGTATAAAACAAAATTTTAAATACAAATGAAAATTTTCAAATTTTATTTTTTTCACTGTAAAAAGAGTCCATATTATATTTAAACTGCAAGTATTTTAGTTGATAATTTGAAAACATAAATTTGAAAATAATATATTCAATATAAAATAAAATTATATTTGACATTTTTTTTATGTGTTTGTTAATAATTTAGAAACTGAACCCTAATTTAAATTGAATGTCATATTTGATAATTTACTAATTAACCTAAGAATAGTTGTAGCTACCAACAAAAAAAAAATAGTTGAATCTCAACTATTATAATTAATTTATGAATTTTTTTAGGTTTCAAAAATATATAGAGTTATTATTTTACAATATCATAAATATATAATATATTATATTATACTTATTTTAATTTAACAAATTAAAAATAAAATGATCGAGTTTATAAATAAATAAGGTCATGACTAAATTTAAATAGTACAACCCGAGAAATGGCTATTAAATTTTGTAAATATGGCTAAACAAATTTTTAATAGAATTTTCAAATGAATGGCCAAAAAATTCACCTATAACCTTCATGGCTCATTTTAGATCAAAGGCATAATCGATATTTAATTAAAAACAACGACAAAGTTAAGAAAATATCATGATTCAAGCCAAAAGTGACAACTTAGGACCAAATTAGAGCTATAAAAAGGGAGTTGGCTTAGGCCTAACCCAAGTTAGTATGTTCGGTCTCAGCCAAGGTCAAGGTTTAACCTCATAAAATACCTAATGAGGTATGCTTTATGCAATGCCTTTGCCTAAGGGACCATCTTAGGCCCAAAATATAGTTAAAAGAAGGTGCTCGGCTTGGCGAAGGACGAGGTCATCCTTAGCAAAATACCAAACGGTGCACGTCCTTGCCCACCCTAACCTAATGAGACAAAGGATAATCCCAATGCAACTCCAAAACCCTATGGGAAAGATCTACGAGGAGAAGTAAGTTCATCTAAACTCTCTACTTACTACACGTTTACACTTTTTGACTTAAATAAGCATCAGAGTCTATATGGCAGGTACCATATCGATGTCAGATCTTTTCATCTTACAGGTCACGTCATTTTTCTTCAAATTACAAATTTATCATTGTCATATAAAGGGATAGAATACAATGAAAATTGGGTATGCATGGAGATTTGAATTAAAAACAGAAAAAGGAAAAAGAAAAGATTACATTTGAGATTTAATTTACTACTAGATGTGAGACAATATTAAGAAAAGACAATAATCACTTTATTTACTAAATCATGCTTAAATTGACCACAACATCTTGAAGTGGATGGTAGAAAAATTCAGAAAATTAGTGTATATGGAGGGACATGACAGCTATTAACAAACAAAAAACAATGACAATAAGAAGACCCCATGTGATCCAGCTTAAATTAAGGTAAAGGGTAATTAATCTGTCTTTAGTTTTAGTCTCATACACACATATATATCAATACAAAATCCTTTAAATATATATATATTAATACAAAATTCAGTGCAGATTAATTTTGAAAAAACAACCATAATAGAATCCAATAATAATTAAGACTTGATTGATAACAATTTTGTTTTAAATTTTTTACTTTTAAAATTTATGCTTATTTCTTCCAAATTTTTTATTTATTTTTTTTTTTTTGTATAGTTTTTATTTGTTTCTAGTCAAATTTTTATGGGAAAATATGTTTGAAAATTACATTTTTTTTATTTTTAAAACCCTTATTTTGTTAAAACAATAGTATAAAAATGGATAGTAAAACATATATTTGGGTGAATTTCAAAAACAAAAATACCTAAATAATTATATAATTGTTAAATTATAAATTTAATCTTTAAATTTTGTAATTTTTTTTCTTTTTTTCTTTTTTTTTTTTTTTGGTATATTTCAGGCCATGAAATTCAAGTACCTAAACTTTTAATTTTATGTTTAATAAATTTTCAAACTTTTAGTTAATTTTGTATTTAATAAGAAATTCAAAATTTTTTAAATTAACCAATTCTTATAAGATAAAATTTTAAAATTTATATCTACTAAAAATCCTAACCTATCAATTTGGCGAATTAAAAGAATTACATGAGTTGAAATAGATTTTGATCCCTATATTTTAAAAGTTGTCCAATTTTAATATTTGTATTTTCAAATGTCTAATATTAGTCCCTATATTTTTAATAAATCTTAAATGTTAACCCCAATATTTTTAATAAATATTTATTGATATTTGGCTAACTAATAATAATAATAATTTTCATTCAAGAAAATATAATATGCGAATATATTTTCAGAATTTGGTGTGAAATGCTAATAAACAACAAAAAAAGTTTTTGGGAAAGAAATCAGCAATAAATAAATAAGTAATAATATGGACCAAATTTAAGATTTTCGAAAGTACAAAAACTAAAACCGAACAAAGTTTTCAAAGTACATGGAACAAAATGATATTTTAAGAATAATCTTAAGTCATCTCCATGCATCTCATTTAATCATAAAGGAAAAAGAAATATAAATTTCTTACGTGAAAAATGAAAAATCGCTACGTGATAACTTGTAATTAGATATTAGGTGGTATGCATAAAAATAGATATAGCTCGGGATTCATATATATATATATATTTGTATTAAAAAAAGAAAAAGAAAAAAGGTGGTGGTTTGAGTTGTATGGGAGTGGGGGTAGCCGTGGGTTTGTAATGTCTTCTCTCTGACTATCTCTTGGCATGCTTCATATATTCCCCAGACCGAACATCCTTCCCACATTTCCCAATTCTTAATTTACTCAATAATAATAATTTTTTTTAAAAAAAAAAGACATATTTTTTTATTTCCTTTTTTTAATGTTTTTTTATTATATAATTATATTATCCAATCTCTGATCAGCTACCTTCTTTATTTATATATGTGTGTGTCTTGTGTCTGAATTAAGCAGCTGCTAAGATTTGTGGAAGCCTATGTCTAATTTCTCCTTCTCTTCAACCTCAATTTCTGTTTCTTTCAACAACTTTGCTGTCTTTCAGGTTTTTTTCTTTCTTTCTTTTTTCCTCTCTCCATAATTTTCTTGCTGATTTTCTATCAAATGTGTTGTTTCTTATATATACATATATACTTTATATTACGACGAAGTTTGTGTTTCAAACGCAACATAAGTTCTCTATTATATTTGATCGTTACTTGGAAGTTTAAAATTTTTTTACTTTACTTCATTTTTCTCTTATTTCTATATGAAAAATATTTGGATTCACCAACTTTTACATAGTTCACATCATTATTCAATCAATGTTTGTCATTTATCGAACTTTTTCTTAGAAAAATTATGAATAAAAAGTCGGAGTTACACTTAAGTATTACTCTTTAGTGTATGGACAATACTTGTTACGTCGTAGATGACATTTATTTATTTTTTTCAACTCACTTCAATCCCGCAACATAAAAAAAAAAAAAAAAAAAAAAAAAAAAGGTTTAAACTAGGGGAAAAATTAGAGTTTGCTTTGAACTTTAAAGGTTGACAAGTGGATGGTGGGTAAAAAATGGGTTCTGTAGTAAATGCACTTATCAAAATATTTTTCTTTGTATATTTACATGACATGGAAATTTAAATCAAGAACTAAATAAGATAAAATAAAAAGTCCATATTTTTTACACTAATTTTTCAACCAATTTTGAATGAGAAATTTATTGTTTTCTTCTTCCTTTTCATTTTTAGGTAGGTAGAATAATTCCACTTAGTAATACATTCACATACTAATACCAACTAGCTATATTTAATAGATAATATAACTAAAAATATGAAGTAAATTTCTATTTTTGCAAATCATTGAAAATGCTAGAAATTATTATTATTTTTTTTTTTTTTTTTTTTTTTGTGGTTTTGCCAATTCTATTATTTATGATGAAGATATTTTGGTACGAGAAATTGCCACATTGTTGTGGGCAAAAAAAAACACAAACCATAAGGAAACAAACAAAAACAAAAAATAGTTCATGTGGCAACTTGTGATCGAACATTTTAAGTGGATTACATAGCCCGAGATACAACCAAGTATTTTTAGTTTATAATAAACATAAAATCCACAGTGATTTTGAGTAAGTTTATGTTTGTTAGGCAAAAATCTGAAGATCTAGCTGTTGGTTTGGTTGGATGATCCAGTTGTAAGAGCTCCAACATTATCGGAACCAAAAAAACAGCAACAAATTTCTGACCATTCCAATCTCAAAATGGCTAATCTGCTGGAACAATCTTACTCTAAACACAATATGAAGATGGCCATGTTAAATCACGAACAAACTTTTCGTCACCAAGTAAGTTTTTCTATTTTTTTTTCTTAAATTTTTTAATTTTTTTAAATTTTTTTTAAGAGATGAAAAATGAATTTTGTTTGTAGGTTTATGAACTGCACAGATTATACAGAATTCAGAAGATGTTGATGAAGAACATAAGAGAAAAGAACAGGGGAAAAACAGAGGAAGAAGAAGAAGAAGAAGAAGGTGAAGAAGAAATTGATTTTATTGAAGAAAGTGAGATTGAATTAACATTGGGGCCTTCAAATTACAGTAATCAAATTGGTGGAAAAACAGGAAGAAGAAGAAGAAGAATGAAGAAATTGGGTGAAGGTTCAGATTCTGGGATGAGTTTCTCTGCTTCTTCTTCTTCAACCAATGGATCTGCTCAGAAAATTAAACAATTTTACAGAGATGGAGAGTTCGTTGATGGCTCTCAAATGGGTTTTTTGGGATTTCTTGATGTTCAAGATGAAATCAAGCTTTCACATCACCATCCAAATCCGTGGCTCTGTCAAGTTGTAAGCCTTAATCTCACTTGATTCTCAAATTTTCTTTTTTATGTTCTTCATTGGGTTTTTTCTTTTCTTTTTTACCTTAGTTTTCATTCCCTTATCAATGGCTGATTCAGAGTGTTCTCTGTGTACAAGTTTATAACCAAGTTAATATAATTATCATTAGGCCTTTCCACATCTCACATTGTTACAAAAGTTTCCTTTTTTTACACTTTTTTTTCTGTTTAGCTACCATCTCAAATGTTAATCGTTCCATCCTCTCCTCTACAATTGTTGAACTTAAAAAGAAAAACTTTTATGAGCCATTTGATATCATCTCAAAAGTTAATAGTTTGATCTCCCTTCTGCAACCGTCAAACTTTAAAAGAAAAACTTTTATGGGTCATTCGATATCATCTCAAAAGTTGATCGTTCGATCCTCTGCTCGGCAATCGTTGAACTGAAAAATAAAAACTTTTACGGGTTATTTGATATCATCTCAAATATTGATCGTTTGATCCTCCCCTCCGCAATCGTCAAGCTTAAAAAGAAAACCTTCACGGGTCGTTGGATCAAAGTTCTTGAAAACAAATGCGTATAATTATTTGTTTACAAGCACTGCAGCTTGTCATTTAAGGCCCAAATGTAAGTGGTGAGTTTATTATCAGCAAAGGAAACTATATATTTGATATAAAATTGGCCAAATTAAACTATTCATTCCTCAACTGAGCTAGTAGAAGAAAGGAGGAATTATTTCAGTAGGTGTTTACTACTGCAAGAACAAAGATTCCCATTTCAAAAAAAGGGAAATGGAAAATGTATAAAAGAGCTTTGATTACGGTATAAAAAATGGTACAAAACTCAAAAAAAGAGTTGAATTTGAAACATATTCTTTTGCTGTTTCTGCTGCTGTGTCCTTGTTGGGTGATGAGTTGGCTGTTTTCTTTGCCTTTTAAATCCAAAAGACTTTTTGTAGAAAGAGATATTCAATTATTCAGATTCATACCCTACTAATACTCACTTTTCTTCCTACTGGATTGTTTTTTATTTGTATCTCTCTCCCAATAAAGAAAACGAAATGTTCTTTTGTTCTGTTTCTCAACTCTCTTATCTTATTACAAACACTGATAAATGTCAATATTATTTACAACATAAGATAGATTACAAAAGTACCAAATGGCGGCAGGGGTTTTTGAAAGTTTGCAAATCCTTGGAAGCAAAACAAAGAAAACAACAAAAAGAAATGGAAAACAAGACTCTTCACAATGCTGTATAGATCCAAGGCTGCCTCAAGAAATCGAATGCCGCCGGTCCTTAGCTGGCCTTACTCGGCCTTTCGAGTTGGACGTGACTCCATCGGCACGGACGAAGGGGTAGAGGCGACCGAGCCTCTTCGACACTGAGTTCATGAATGATTTCTTGGGCAGTGGAGGCTTCTCAGCAGTAGGCGGCATCTGAGTGTTTGTTTGTGGACTGCTTATGGATGGTTTCTCAAACTCTCTCATTTTCATTTTCATTTTCACAAGCTCCAGCTTTAGATCCTGATTCTCTCTTCTCAAAATGGAGAGTTCATCTGAAACTGGGTGTGCAGCTGCTGCTGTTTCAGCTGAGTATATGCTTAATTTAGCAGGAACTGTAGGCAACTCAACTCCGGTGGCACTGCCATTCATGACGTCGCGGAGTCGTTGCTGTTCGTAATATAGCACCTGCACCACCGTTTGAACAGGAAGTCGATCGTTTTGTGCGGCATGAGCACAGGCTTCTCTTGATAGCTTCTGGCAGTCCATTAAACTGCACACTTTCTTCCTTTCCATATCACTCAATGCAGGATGAGCCTATTAATAACCATACAACATGATTCAGAAAAGGATATCTTCATTTTTGTGTTTTATTTTATGAAGTTGCTATTGAGTTTTAAATGGGAAGTTGAGATTAAGAGAGTTTTTTCACCTTCAAGTAGATGTCTAAGGCTCTGTACATTCCATCTTCTGTAGCTCTTGATTGTTCAGGAATTAGTTCAGCAAGATTAATGAATTTCGAGACAGATACGTTGCGGTCCGATGCAATTTCAGCTAGATAATTCTCCATTAATTTTCCCACTCTTTCGAAGTCGCCTGATGACGACGAAACGTGTTCCTCATTCCCAGTGTACCCGGATTGATTCGCATCGACTTCTAATTCAAGATAATTCACCATGATCCGCTGCACGGTGTCAACGTCGAACAATGTATCTCCAGTGAAGGCATATGAGGGAATCAAAAGATCATCCAAAACAGCTTGTCCTAATTGTGCAGCCAATCTCTTCTCTAAATCTAACCGACAAGCAACCGTTGTCTCGAGATAAATCGCTGCACGGAGAAGCATCGAAAGAAAGCTAACCGACAATGCGTTCTTCTCTCTTGGCAGAAGACTCACAATTGTTTCCAATACTACTCTCTTCTCATGCTCTTGTTGTGGCTCAATTTTCTTCCTCCCCTTCCCAAATACCTCCTGCTGCACAAACTTTGTTTAGACAAGAACACAAGAAAGAACATAAAAAAAAAAGAAAAGAAAAGAAAAACATTCGTATTAATCTACTCGTTTTCATATCGAAATCTCACCAAGCCACGGAGCGATTTTTGCGCATAGAGCATTAGAACCGGACCGAGAGAGTAATGTTTGTAGCCTCTTGACATCATTGCAACAAGAACTCTTTGGAAGATATCAATTCTTAGAACAGTTAAGTCCTCAGCCCACCAATCAACAATAGGCTTAGGCTGAGTTAATCCTTTATTATGATGGCCAATATCAGAAGCTCTTCCTAACATACTAAACTGGCTGTCTTTGCAAGCTACAAAGGCAATAGCATCAATGCAACGGCTCACCAATTTAACCTTCTCAGCTGTTGGAAGAAGGCTTTGAGACATATGCAAAACAGAAACTGCCCCTGCAAGGCTTTTGAGTGCAACTTCATTTATATATGCCTCAGTTCTCCCAACTAGGTTTCCGACTGCGTATTCCTCCGTCATCTCAAGATACTCTGCTGCACACCGGAGCATCGCGATGTTCTCGGTGCCGATCTCGAAGTTTATCCCATAGCAAAACATGGCAGCTAGCTCGAACGCTTCGGACCCGCCGGGACAATCAGGGAGCTCAACAGTTGCAAGATCAGCATCAGTTGATTCTGATACTAGTTTTCTTATATAGCCACATTTTGAAACAAGTGGGAACTGAAAAATCATCCCAACAAACAAAAAAGACTAAATTCAATTTCATTTCATCTAATTCACTTGCTACAACCTAAGACATCTGAATTGTACCTTATGCAAGGAGAAGGATGCTTCTCCAACATGAACTGTGACATCGCTTGGAATTTCTTGGGAAAAGATCCTAAAGAAAAAAGCAATGTCATAAGGAAGTGTAGAACTTGCATAGAAGCTAAGAGAAGAAGAAGAAAAGTAAAAACATACCATTCACTGGTTCTCTTCATGGCTGTGGAAAGAAGCTCTTTCTTAGAAGACATGTTAAGAGAAGAAGAGACTTTAGCTTTCTCTGGTTCAGGATCAGCCATTGAAGAGGTTGAAGAATCTTAAAATTCATAATCATCAAACAGTGCAAAACAAATTATAAATCTTCATTTACTTGTATGTAATAACATCAACAATTCAACATATCAAAATGTGCAGCCTCCCAAATGATCAAGAGTAGTAGCAGCAGCAAGAGGCCATGTGAAATGGCAGAAATGGGCATGGAGAAGGGAGGGAAATGGAGGGTAAATTTGGGAATTGCGTAAAAAGAGATGGGGTTAAGAGCATGTGGTGTGGGCTTGGGGCAGAATTTGGTTTAAGAGATGAGATTGGAGGATGTTGGGTGGAGGCAAACAGAGCAAAATACAACATGGGAAGTGTCAAAAATTCCCATCCACAAATGTTAACATCTTAATTTTTCTACAAAGGAAAAAGAAAGGGTTGTGTCTTATCTTAAAACACTATGTTACCAAATTTATAATCTTACATTTTAATGTTTTAAACAAAAACACTACACAACCAAAACAAATATATCATTCAACCTTCATTTCATACAACTGTGACGCATGTGAAGTTTTGGGATCTCACAACTCATTCTCCTCTTTTAATCTACTTTTTCTCAATTATTGAGAACTTCGTCTTACAACTCTACACCTCAAACATGAATTTACTAACTCCAACATATTAATTTCATTCATGGTCTTTTACTATTTTTTAATAAATAGTTAATTTGTTGCTCATTTTGTATGTTTGATGAATTTTTTTTACCATATTATGAAAATAACAATTCATCGTTTACATTGATACCAAACTTGTGGATATATAAGATAAATTGAACTTAGTTCAATGATAATTGACATGAGATCAAAGGTTCAATCTCTCATTTTCGTAGTTGTTTTACTTTAAAAAATCGTATGGATATATAAAAATATAGATAGTTTTTTTATTAAAAAAAAATAGTATTTAAAAATTTCGTATGTTTTTCGGTTCTAAAACTTCACATCTGTCACAGATTCACAATTTTATCTTTTATTTTAAAAATTAATCTTAAAATTTTAATCAAATTGAAAAATATACACGAAAAATTTGAAACCTTTTTTTTCATCTTAATATTTTTAATTCAAATTTCAAAGATTTTTTTAATTAATATTTTGGTCTCTGACTCTGACCACTATTTGTTATTTTTGAAAAGTAAAATTGCTTTTATTAATCTCCATCTATAAATTTTGAAAACATATTCTCGTTATATTTTTTTTCATATAAATTATTATTATTATTATTATTTAATCAAGATTGAGAAAACTTAACTTCAATCTATATTAGAGACTAATTTATAGATTTATTAAAAATAAATGGACTAAATTTGAACATTTAAAAGTATACAGACTATAATAGAATGAGACCCAAAGTAGAGGGATGGATATGATAGTTTAACCTACTTATTTTATTATTTAACATGAATATTTTTTTAATATTAATTGTAGTAACATAATTAATCAAATTTAATTATCATGTTAACATGAGCATAACAATTGGCATAAAAACATATAAATTATTACTATTGGATTAGAAACAAGTTTAGAAATTTAAAATTATATAAAGGATTAATAAGTCTTTAAAAAATTTAAACTATCCTCACTAATATAATAATGATAATGATAAAGTATATTCAATTTACTAAATTCCTTTTTTAGATCTTTCAGTCACCAGCCACATTTTTTTTTTAATCATAAGTCTCCAATTACTTTTTCTTTTTTTCTTTAGAAGTTCAAACCCAAAAATTAGAATTCATTATCTACTAAACAAGTTATAATAAAGTGAATTGCTAATCTTTGATATATGGAAACAAATAAAATATATGTTTAGATAACTAAAAGTTTCATTTTGCCAAAAGTATAATTCGATGATTTTAAGTATTATCTGTCCTCAATCAAGAAATCAGAATCTCTCACCTCTATAGATTCCTTAACTAAAAAATAATAACATTATTATTAAAAAGGTAAAATTTTCATCTATAAAAAAAATATCAAACTATTTATAAAAATAGCAAAAAAACACTACTATTTTGTGTAAAAGTTTCCCTTGTCTTTCTATTTTTGAAAATCTCCCTTAAAAAATTATATATATATATATTTTAACTTTGGAAGCAAATAATCCAAATTATTCAAATCAATCGAAATTCAAGTATTTCAAGATTGAATTAGATTGCCTCAATTATCTAAGGTGGTTTAGATTAAATAAATTGAAAACTTGAACAATTAGATTAACTCAAAAATATTTTTCTCTATTTTTAACCAATCTCGATCCAACCCAATAAATGAACACCTGTAATCATTTTCATGGTCTCATGTTATATCATATCATTTAAAATGAATGAATTGTACAAACATTTTCATGGATGTGAATAATTGGATGTGAAATATAATAAGAGTTAGAGAGAAAAATATAAGCAAAAAGTTGGGATAGTGGGTGGGACTTTGAGGGTGATGGGAGTTAGCTCTTCAATAAATGAGGGACCAGATTGGTAGAATTGATAAGAAAGGTTGCATCTATGATGATGAGTTTCAATTCATGGAGTTGAAAATAAAATAAAATAAAAGTATGGGGGGCTCAATTTTTGAATTGTTGTCTTGTTATTTAGGCAACAGTTGCCTAAGAATCCCATCAAATTATTATAATAATAAGGGCAACTTTCTATTTATATCAATTTAAATCCTGGATTTTCGTAAATATATCAAATTACACCCTCTTTCCAATTTCGTTCAACCAATAACATGTGAAATTTAGAACTTGAGTCAATTAAACTCCTAAATTTTCGTATGTCAATCAATCTAGACTTTTTATTACGATAACATTTGAAAATCATTCATGCATTAATTCTCAAACGTGTGTAGACTTCTTCAAATGTCGTTTTTACAAAATGAACTATTAGAGTAAATGCATAGATAATTCTCAAAGAAAATTTTAACTGAAAGTCTAGATTGATTCATTTACGAAAGCTTACTGGTTTAATTAATACACTTATAAGTTTCACACTTAGTTTTTCAACATAATGAAGAGTATAAATTTGTTGAAATGCCTTGAATAAGTTATTTGTGGTTATTTATGATTATGACCCTAGAACTTAAAGAAGTATATTATATAAACTCTCTAATTCTAGAAATGTCATTTGTTCTGTAATTTTGTAACATTCTTTCTAATAATATTGTTTTTTTCTTTGTCCTGTAGACGTAGTTAGCACATTATTAATGAACCATATAAATTTATGTATCGATTCTCTATTCTTTTACGTTTTCTGTAATCTTTAATTGTCGATTTTGTAACAATGTTGATACCTTACAACATTGTTACAAAATCGACAATTTTGTAACAATTAGAGATATAAATTGACAGTTTCTCTGATAATCATAATCGTAATCATCATCATAATAATAATAATAAAAGATGATATTCATTCTCTTAATCACCCATTTCATTAGTTCCCATTGGCTTCCAAATCCATACAACACATAAATCCCTTTGATTCATGGCCCATCTTATTATTTGTCCAACCACTAATCACCTAATTTTTGGTATACATGTTCTTCAACTTCAACCTACTCACTAATTTATTTTTTCTTTTTCTTCTAATTTTGTCTTCTCCTTCTTAACATGCATGAGAGAATATTTATTGTTTCTATTTTTAAAAATTGTGATTCAAAGATGGGAAAGGTTAATGTTACCATGTGATTTTGGGGAGTCATGTGCTTTTTTTTTCTTTTGATCTCTACACTTCATTCCATTTAATTATTATGGTACTTTCAAATGTTAGTTGGAAGTTTTTTTTTTTTATCAAAAACCGTAAATAATAATAATAATAATTTTCTTTCTTGATTGTGAAATCTTTCTAAATTTATTTTGAAAAATTAATCATAAACTAATCGTATGATCTAACATGTCTTTAATAAGATCTAACAAACTCATGATCCATCAAAATTCATTTCTTCTCAAGGATGTGGTCTTCAAATGATCCATGTTCTCAAATTTGATTTCAACCACCTAACATCTCATTTTCATGTCTCGATCCAAAGCATCACTTTAGGCGAAAATAGGCCTAGGAAAAGATGCTCGACCACAGCCTAAAAAATATCATACGAGGTAAAACTATATCCTAAGAATTGCCCTTATTTCTAATTTGGTTGCTAAAGTTTTAAAACATTCTTCTTTAAAATTTGAAAAAAAAAAAAAATCAAACCAGTTAAAAAGATATGAAAGCACGCCAAAGAAAAAATGGATAAGGATTAAAAAAAATTGCTAGAAAATATTAAGCATTCAAGATTGTAGATATCAATCAACAAGAAAATGAGTCAGCCACTCTTTTCATTAATGATTTTAACACCAAGAATTGAATATAAATTTTTTTTAAAAAAAACCCTAAAAATTAAAATATAACTTTTTTAAAACTTAATAAACTAAAGGGACATTTAATTATTATATCTAAAAGTATTAGCTATTGAAATTAGCCTAAACTAAATTTCAAACAGGTAAAATTTAGAGACTGAGCTCTCACACACACATATCCTCCTCTATTCCAAGTCTATGGGCAGAGTTAGGGAGCTCTTTGTGCTAAAAAATAATTGTCCTATCAAATAAGATGACATGGGACCTGTCAATTCAAATATGTGAATATATATATATATATATATGTCAAGTCTCTATATTTAGTTGGCTCCATGAAAATTTGTTAGCCAAAATTTCAGCCACAAACGGAAATTGAACATATCCCAAAAGCAACCAAACCTAAAGAACAAATTGTCCCCATCCCACATGGCTCTGCTTTTAGTTTAGTAGTTTAATATGAAATCTCAATTGGCCCAACTGTATTATTTTTGTTCTTTGAACTGATAGCACAAATGGTATCTTTTTTCATTTATTACTAACAATGACAATACTGTTCAACATCTTTCTCCTTTTTAAATTTTGTTTTTCTTGCTTTTTATTATGGATTTTTCATATATCATCATTTGTCGAAAAGAAATCTGAAAATTTACTAACAAAATGTGTCGAACAAAGCAATATAATGAAGATAAAATAACATTTTGTTAGCATGTCTTTCCTTTGGCTCTGTTAGTGATAACTTCTTTTTAGCTTTAGTAAGCCTATGTTATAGTCTAGCTTGATTTTGTTTAGTTCAATAATATGCAAGGTGATGGAATGAACTTTTGATCTTTTGATCAAGGAAACATATTTTATATTAACTACGTTTGTGAGCACAAAGAGTAATTTCGTTATTAGAGAAATATCAAATAATACATATGTAGAGGCACCAATCAAATAAGAGACCTTATATATAATACCTCCCCTAAACTTTAGGCCTCAAAAATTGTAAATAACATATAATTCGTAGTGTTTGGTCATTTGGAGCTCAAGTATTCCAACAATATATACTTTAATTTGATGTTTTAACATTACAATCATTAACAAATTCTCATTATTGTATTGAGAAAAAAAAGATTTTGTTGAGAATGTGAGTATACTTTTGAGGAAAACATAGTGGATATCTGCAGCCAACTATAGTGGAATAGTGTGCTTGATTTTTGAAGAGTCACCAAAAAAGTTTCAAACCTAATTTGGTAATGTTTTTATTTCTTGTCTTCTGGTTTTTGCTTCCCTCGTTTTAAGAAATAAATTTGTGTTTGTTGATTCTAACTTTTTTTTTTTTTTTTTACTTTCATCTATTGGAAAAGGAAAGTATGATTAAATTTTTTTATATTTAATTTTTTTACTTTAAATTTTATAGATATAAAATTACATGGGATAAATACTCTTTTTGTCCCTTTTTTTAGTTTACTTTTCATTTGGTTCCTAAATTTCAAAATATTATACTTTTAATCTCTAATTTTGAACTTTTATTTAGTTCCCAAGTTTTGACATGTTATATTTTTATCTTTGAGTTGTTAGTTTAATTTCCATTTGACCCAAAAGTTTTAGTTACACTTTTACCTTCAAGTTTTCACTAATGTTCACTTCATATCTTTAGCATTAACTTTCAATTAACTAATTTTGAATAATTATAATGTGAGATTTTTAATTAATTTTAATAGTAACAAAAAATTAAGGACCAAATTAATACAAAAGACTAAAAGTAAGTATTTAGTGAAAAATCAAAGGTAAAAGCATAAATTTTGAAATTTAAGAACCAAAGAATATTAAAAACTCAAATATAAAAATATAACATTCAAAAATCTAAGAACCAAATGAAAAATAAACACATAACTTGAATGCAACAAATATGTAACATTAAAATCTAGAGACCGACTAGAAACTAGATTGAGAACCTAGGAGTCGGAGTTCCAACATGGATTTTTTTTTCTATCTCTAATTCATTATGCAAAAACAACGGTTGCAAGCAGATTGATTAGGAATATTAACGCGCTTGAGCACACCTCAATCTTTGCATCTTTTTCTAGACTTTTTTTAGCGTGGGAGAATCGATTTTTTAACCTCAAAGTTGATAGTAACAATTTGAACTATACTCATATTGGCCTAAACCTATCATCCATAAAAGTAGCTATAAATTTGATTAACAATTCAAACGGTGGAACACGGAACGAAAGTTCCACCTGGCTTCCTCTAAGGAGCATTTATCCATATGACATATATACATACAATGTAAAGAAGAGTAAAATGAATGGATATCTAGCATGCCTACCTCGGTTATATATGCAAACTCAAAATGTTACCACAAAATTTTGCAACTGCATCCAACCATATGCACTGCGATCCCGAATGCTTTGAATTGTCGTTGCAGCTAACTCGACTATCGGCCGAATTCTCGCCATTTCTTTCTCTAATGTTAACCTTGCATGAACCTCCAACTGTAGCAAAAAACCAACATATTAATGCCTTCATGCATAGTTTAGCAAGTGGATAATAGCTACATTGTCTCGACTAATTAAAGAATATAAAAGCGAATGAAGAAGAGTCAAACAACCTTTTCCATACAGCGTTCGGTATCCAAAATGTGACTAAAATACGAAAGCTGCTTGTACAAATCGGCTTCTGTGTACTGTTTTACAGGGACAAACATAATTAGAACTATCTCTTAAGGAGAGATCAAAATATGTAAGACAAATACTTCAAAGTTGGATGATGTATTACCTTTCTTACTAGATGCCCATTGCAGTGGGGATAGTTTGGGCAGATGGTTCCTTTCTCAGAGTCACCCATAACTCGAAGATTTACGGCACGTGTGGCGTATTTGCAAGTTTCATCATCACACTATATTCAAAAGATTTGAGAAATTTATACTACTTCACTAGCAATTTAATGTGCGTGCCCCAAAAAAATAGGAGGTAGAGTTTACCATCATTAAGCCATTATAATACAGTGAAATGAACCTATCGGCTTGCCTTTTTACCTGTGACATTAAAAATTATGATATTGTTAAATAGATTATTGAGTTTCTAAATTGAAACGTGTCTTCTCGAGGGACATAACAAAGTCCAAATTTGGGACCCCATTTATAGGGATTGTAATGCCAAATTTGATCGAGAATTAATTCGGGTGTCTTATTCTTGTTCTATTTATAAGTTATAACCTATTTTCTGATTAAAAAGCCACACATGCATGCTATAAGGTTCTCCAGAAAGAGCCCAATGATTGATTGTTGTTTGGAAAAAGTGGAAACAAATTGCAACTGATATGTACCTGGTTGGCAATCATTCCAGGGGTCATTCTACCCACATTAGCTTCATCGGGACATTTTGGACAATTCAAATTATTCCAAAATTTGCTTGTAGGTTCATCAACTGGCTTTTCTTGCTTTCCCTCCACAGATTTGTATATTGAACTAAATATACCAGGACAATTAAAAGTACCAGAACAGCTGGGGCAAGTTAATGTCAGTGGTGTGCATCCCTGATACCTGCAAGTGGTTAAACAACAACATTATAATTTTAAAATCCACATAAAACTTTCAAATTTCCAAGAATTTTGAATGCAAGGATTGGTTGGAAATTTAGCAGTTTAAATCATTACCTTTCTTCATCATTTACAGAACACAGGAGGGAAGTGGAGACATCATTTCGGGAAACTTCAATTGATCTGTTCTGAAACTGGACATAATTAAGTAACTAATACGTCAGTGCAAATACAATATTAGAAACTGAGGAAACCTTCATAATTAGTTTTTTTTTTTTTTCTTTTCACTTATCAGGATCTATATACCTTTGATGAATCAAGCCCCAGACAGTCAGCCAAGCGTTCTGGGCTGGTGCCCTGAATTGAGGCACATAGACGAGAGACCACAGGGTGTATCTGTTCATATGTTGAGAACATCAAACCATTAGTATGACAGTAACAACAGATCGTGATCATTTGTAACAAAAGCAATTAAAAGCCACAAATTAGGAAGAAAAAAGAAACCTGTTGTGAAAGGTAGTATTCGATGTCAATCATCCATTTTCCATCCTCTTTTTTCAATTCATCAGGATGTCTAGCCCGCCCTTGGGTTGTGAGAAAAAGAAATTGGTTAGATCTTGAACCTGTAAAAAGGGTCCGTGTTTCTAAAAAAAAAAAAAAAAAAAAAAAAAAAAAAGGAGGGTCTCATTGATAATATTCTACCAGCTCTCGGTATTCACCAAGTAGAGTTATAATCACAACCACGTTTCTAGCAACATATCTCGGAATAAATATCAAACCTCTTCCACAAACCTGCTCACAGCAAATTATATATGGGATCGTGTCACCAACAGAACAGCCAGTTGAATAGCCCATTTGTTTTAACCTTTGTGCAACCTGTAAATTGATCACATATTTTCAAGACAAATGAAATGGTTGATCAAACACTTTAGCAGTGGTTTAAGGATTTACTTACTTGAACATGTGGTTGGTTTCTGGCATCAGGATAAGCTTCAGGTGGCTTAGTCAGTGTCTTCGTGATGATATATTTCTCAAGTGCAACTTGCCCTTTTCTCATATCCTCTTGTATCTGTGAAAATTTGCACATTTAAGTCCCAAGTAATTTTCGATACACAATAATAATTACAGACCTCGAAAGGCTCATTTTTCTATTATTTTCCTTTTTCTGAGGGACTGTTTTAATTTATTCTTAGTTTGCTTGGGAGAGGAAGTACAAGTGTAAAGAAAATGGAGACAAGTTGTCATTCATTTGACATGTCCCCAATTTGTTGTTTGACAATCATTCTCATTTTCAGCACACGCCCCAGTTTAAATTTTAGGAACATTCTGAGCATCAACCCAACCTCCCTCTTCCGTGATTGTGAAAGAAGATCGAAGTAATCACAAGTCAACATGAAAAGGTACATTTTTTTTACCTTCGTAAGTGAGTCATGTATTGATTCAATGACATCCTCACATGACCTATAAGCATGAAAAAAGATTGGTGATCAGGAAAAAAAATGCAGTTTTTAACCAAAAAAAAGTTTTATTTAGAAAGATAATAATAAATAAAACTATAGCTAAAAGAAGCCCGCAATGTAACATACCCTCCAGACAATATTTGATTTAAGCAGAAATCACCTAATTCCTTTGACAATAAGCTCCAGTCACGACGAACCATATCAAGACCCTTGCGCTCAATAACCTGAATATGAAGTCAACTTTTACACTGCTCTATCTCCCATTTATTTCTATAAGATCCAAAGAGCAAATGGAAGTGCATCGTAGTTACCTCATATGGCATTCCGTCCTTAAACTGCAACTTTACAGCAGCATATTTCTTTTTCTTCAGAAGCAACATTCTCTTATACAAACCATCGAGATCAATTTCTAAGCACTTGTACTTTTTGTTAACCTGGAAAAGAAAAAACATGGAAGAATACCTCACATTGAGATTTGAGAAAATGAATGGAAAGATATACAAAGGAAAAATTTTCTGTTGTCTTAAGCTAGAATATTTTTGTGTGGCTACATATAAGCATTTCAGTAGATTATGAATGCTTTTAGATGGACCTTAAAACTATTTTCGAGAATTTTTCAATGGAAATTTTTGAAACATGGATAGAGTTAAATTTCTTTTCCTTTCCCCCTTTCTTGTTACCATAAATTTGTGTACATAACAAGAGTATATGAAGGAACAGACTGGAAACTTCCACAACTTTCAATACTATAATAATGTGATTCTTAAAGAAGAGGGCAGATTGGTAGGTTTAGTTATTAAATCATGAGATCTGCAATACAATTTTTTTTTTAATAAGAAACAGAGAAATGCATTAAACCAAGAAAGAAAGGAACAGCCCAAGGGCGGGGTTTGAGAACCCCCCCCCCCCCTACAAAAACGAAATAAAACAAGAAGAGCCCCCCAATTGTTTAAAATCATAAGTAGGCTATAAGTACAAAAGAATTTAGTGTAATTTGTACACCACCAGAGGTCGTATTCTGAACCTGGGCCTAAAAAGAATCAAAAGAGGTAAACTTGTCATCAAACAACCTAATATTCCGCTCGTTTCACAAGTGCCACAACAGTGCATGGGTCGCACATTGCCAAAGAATTCTACCTTTAGTACAAAAGTTTCCACCATTCAGGCCATCCATAAACCAATCATCAATCTGCTTAGGGAGGCAACTAAGCACCCCGAAAGTGGTAAAAATACAATTCCAACCTCTAAACGTAAAATCATAGTGTAAAAACAGATGGTCCACAGACTCCATCTCTTTAAGACAAAGAAGGCAGATGGAAGGGGAGAGGGACCAATTAGGAACTTCCTTTTAAGCTTATCATGAGTATTTAGACTTCTATATGCAAGGGACCAAAGGAAGATCTTCACTTTTTTAGGAATTTTTAATTTCCAAATAAGGTTGATCAAAGGCATTTTGGTTTTCGAGACACCCATAGTCATTTTGAGGAAGGTGGATTTGGTAGAGAGACTGCCCGAGGCTTCCAGATTCCAACGCAAACTATCCCTAGTATCTCTCACCACCCAATCTGTTAGCAGCTGGGGAAGCGCAATAGAGATACCCATCTCTCTGTCAAAAATACCCCTTCTTAACCCCAAATCCCATGCCTAGTTCAAACTATTCCAACAATCCACGATGACAGCATTCTTTTAGTAGAAATAGCATAGATATCGCTATAAAGGGAGGCAAGAGGTTGGGGTGTACACACTTAGTCTTCCCAAAACCTGATGTTTCTACCATTTCCCACCACAAAGTCCACAAACTGAAAAAACTTATCTTTTTGTTTCATAGTGTTATTCCAAAGTCTAAGCTTCCCTTTGTCTCTCATCCTCAAAGAACTCCAACCATGGTCATCAACACTTAGGGGCCTTCAACAAAGAAAAAAAATAACACAGTAAACTGTTAAGAACCGATTGTGCAAGAGTTAACCTCCCTCATTTAGAAATGACCAAACCTCGCCATTTATCAATTTTCTTTTTGAACTTCTCTTCAAGAGCATTCCACGCCACCTTAGAAGCATTCCTACCTCCGAGAGGGAAGCCCAAATAAATAAAAGGGAAGCAATCAACTTTACAACCCAAAAAATCCACACTGATAGCAAGCTCATTGGGGCTCAAATTAATCCTAATAAGGGAAGTTTTGGAAACATGGAGGGAAAGATCCAAGCTCAGTAGGAACAGGTTGATAACCCACCACCAAGCCCTCAAATTCCCCACACTCCAAGAGCAAAAGACTAATGTATCATCGAAGAGTAACCTCAACCAAAGGCCTATCAAAGGAAAACCTCTAACCATTCTTCTTTCACTACAATAAAGAATAAGACTACTTAGAGCATACCCAACAATTGTGAACAAAAAAGGAGAAAGGAGGTCTCCTTGTCTAAGGCCCCTTTGAGACACAATCTTCCCCCTCGGTCTCCAATTGAGGATAATAGAGAAATTAGTAAAGGAGATACGACCTCAGATCCACTTCCTCCACCTTTGCCGAAACCTTTAAGCTTGAGTACCACATCGAGAAAATCCCAATCAACCTTATCGTAAGCCTTTTCAAGGTCAAGCTTTAAAAGAGCTCCTTTCTTACCTAAAGCTCTCCACTCTTCCACAGATACAGAAGCTATCAGAATCACATCAAGAATTTGTCTTCCTTCCACAAAAGCCATTTGGGAGTCATTAATAATAGAAGGGAGGACTTTTTTCAGACTTTTAGTCAAAACCTTGGAGACAATTTTATAAAGCGAAGTCACCAAGCTAATAGACCTAAACTCATTGACCTCGATCCCCTTTTTCTTCTTGGGAATCAAACAAATGTAAGTTTCATTGTACCTTTTATTAATGATTCCGTTTTTAAAAAACTCTTGGAACACTCCAAGTAAGTCATCCTTCAAAATGTTCCAAGATTTTTTTATAAAACTCTCCAGTCATATCGTCCGGCCCAGGGGACTTAAGGTTCCCCAAATCAAAGACAAGCATCTCTAATTTCAGCCTCCTCAAAAGGCACTTCCAAAGCTTGACTATCCTGAGCATTCAAACCATTCCAAATCGTCAAAAGTAAAGCACGGGCTAGAGTCTTTCTTGTACAAACTGCTGTAATACCCAACAATCTCCCCAATAATCTCATCTTCTCTAAGGAGAATCTGCACCTCTTTGTTATCCAACGTAGTAATAGCATTTTACTTTTACGAGCTGAAGTCCATCAATGGAAAAAAATGGAGTTCTCATCCCCTTCTCGAAGTCACTGAATCTTACTTTTTTTAGCCCAAGCACACTGCTCTCTAAACACAATCTCAGTTAACTCCGTCTGGCACACTTCCCTTTCCCTTCTATTATCAACCGAGAAAACACCTCCCTCTTCTAAGGTATCGAGCTTCTCTAACTTATCAGTAAGGATCTTCTTTTGGTGGTTCACACCGCCAAAGACCTTGTTCCAGGGTTTTAGGAAGCCCTTCAGGCCTTTCAACTTTTCCATAAAAGCATAACCAGGCCACCCTTCAACTTTCAGGCCCCCCACCAAGTCTCCAATTTTTTATAAAAAGATTTATGACCCAACCACATGTTTTCAAATCTAAAAGGAGTGGGACCCCAAGAATGAGCACCTGAGCATAACAAAATGGGAAAGTGGTCTGAAGTAACCCGAGGAAGCCTATCAACAGTAACACTGAGGAAGAACTCCACCCACAGCTTAGACAGCAAGAATCTATCAATCTTGGAGGCAACAAAATGATCACCTGGCCTAGAGCAAGAGAAAGCACCATTTCTCATAGGGGTGTCAATGAGATCCAACTCTTCAATTAGAGAGTTGAACGAATTCATACTTCACCAATACAATAAATACCAAAAATAAAGATTTCTACTATAATAAATACCAAAAATACTTAGACAAATTCAATCAGACCCCACGACCTTACCTCTTGTATAACTTTTCCTGCAATTGCTTTCACTTTGCCAATATCATCCAGTCCACTATGAATCATTATTGAATCTGTATCGCCATAAATTACCTGTCATGTGAAAGATAATCTATTCATGAGACCAATGTACTCGGTAATGCATTGAGATTATGCATGTGTCCGGAAAATTATATAACTTGTGAATTTCAGTGTTCATCTATGACCTCTAGGTTCAGATTATTCTTGACAAGATCAACCGTACTCTGCAGAATTTCTCTTCCCTGCAAAATAAGTAAATAAGTAGTGTAAATGAAAGTTTTTGCAGGTTTCTTTGCCCTTTCTTTTTACTTTTTTATTTTGTTTTCTTGAAAAATGAAGAGAGGGAGCGGTCTTTGACATAATTGACATAAATATGAACTGAAACATAAGCAACCTAATTCCCTTACTTGTGAAGTAATAAGCTCTGCTAGTGGTTTTGCATAAAACCTTGAATTAGAAAACCCTAGACATCCATACATACTGCAACGATTACCAGATCATGTAAATGCACAACGAAAAAGATGATTAGTACAAGTCTGGTGTAAAAGATTGAGAAAAAAATAAGGAGAAAATACCTGTTGGCAGTGAGCTTTAATGCCTGCTGCTGAATGTCAAGTTGCTGAAGCTTGAGACCAGTTGCATTCTTCATCCATGACTTCACCATTCTTCTCCTTTGAACCAGATTTTTTAGCAACTGTTGAAATAAGGAGTAACATCATTGCCTATTCTTTCTACCAAGAAGTGGAAAAATATAGAATGCTGCTCTAACCCAAGTTAGTAAAACATGGGCATAAGTCGCCTAACATGAACCAACAACCCGTGAGTGCAACTCTTGTGACTTAAAACAATGACAAAAGGAAAGATAATATAGGCATCCAAGCTTTCTCTGTTAACCTTATAAAGGCAGAGACATGTCTTGCATACAATTGAAGCTCCTATACATATTAACATTTTATTATATCCTTGAATGGAACAGTCCAGAAGTTTTCATGAAAAATGACTTCATCAAAGGAGATGATAGCCCAATGAAGCACTTTTGAGGAAATTTAGTTTCTATTCCATGCATTAAGATTGTACCTCAGGAAGAACTCCAGTCACTTTACTAGATGGCAGTAGAGGAACAACACCATCTGGAGATCTTTCAACAGTGGTGAAGCAAATATTATATTCCTGCATGATCGAGATACACATGTGGCACACAGATTACAGTTTCATCACTGCATTCCATGGTTAAAATACAACTGGAAGAAGTTGATGAACATTTAATGGGACCAACAGACTCACCTGAATGATGGAAGGGTACAGACTGTTGAAATCCAAGAGCAATACATACTTATCATATAAACCACGCTTTGGCTCCAAGACTAGCCCACCTGAATAGGAGGATCCCTTTTTGCCTTTTCCACTTTCAGTATTGGGAGCTTCTACATTTGGATCATCTAAATCAAACTCATCAACACTTTTTTCCTCAGGACCATGATTCGTTCTCTTTTTTACCATCTTTTTTTCCTTCACATAAGATGAAGTCTTGTCGGGGACAATATATTTTTTGGCATGGAATGCATGAAGTAAGAGATACTCCACTCTCTGGGCTCTAGCACCCTGAAAAAGTATGTATATCAAATTAAGACAAGTAAAACTCTCATTATAGCTTCATAGTCAAATTGGAATGAAATGAAGATGAAATATGTCAATAGGCTTACCTGTAGGCTTCTTCTCCAGAGATTACCACTGATATTAGTCAATTGTCGAGTAAGGGGAAGAACACTTAAATGAAACATGAGTTCCAATGACAACCATGCATCTGTCTCACCATATTCAATCTGAAATATTAAAACACCATGAGAATAATGCAGTTTGAAGACTGAAAAAAAAAACCATAAGATCCAAAACCATGCATCAGTCTCACCATACCCGATCCGAAATATTACAACATCATGTGAAATAAAATTTGAAGGTTCATTTTTTCTTTTTCCGTAAGAAACAGAGTTTTCATTGAGATCAAATGAGAGAAATCAAGGAGAATACTAAAACCAATCCCCCCCAAATGGAGCCCAACTAAACTAACAAGGGACTCCGGTCAAACAAAATAAAACCTAAAAAATAATTTTTAAAAAAATAAACATAGAGGACCCAAGAGAAGTGTGTTTTTCTTTTTCTTTTTCTTTTTTTTTTTTTTTTTTCCTTGTAAGCAACCAAGCTTCCCTTTAGGAAAAAAATGAAAGAAAGAGGGCACACAAAAAAACGGCCTATGAAAAAGGGGGAGGGGACCTAACTAACTACAAAAGAAGCTCCAATCCAATAAAATCATGCCAAGATCATAATTTTATTTCATTAATTGTCCCAGATGTTAAATAACACCGTGATACAAGAGTAAAGTTTTATCTCTCTACTTTCATTTTGTTTCAGGTGCAAGAAGTTCACAAAATGCCAAAACTTTGAACATAAATAGAGTTTCTGCGACAAGGGAAATTTGAACTTGCGTCCCTTAGGTCTTAGCCTTTGGCTGATAATATTTATAGACATGAAATATTTGGCATGTTCAAGTCATTAATTAAAAAAAGAACCGGGGATCTCAGAGGCAAGGAAATACTAGGGCACATTCAGTGGAAGGCTCTCATGGCATCATTAATCATGACTAATATTTTTAAACATAATGCGAGAGGACTAACACAGTCATTACTTCTCTTTTTTTTGGATAAGAGTAACACGGTCATTACTTCAAAACGATATAACCTATCATCTCTTCAGAACAAATATACAACTATCATATCCAAATTGTAATAATTGGGAATAACCATGGTGATTCCAAGGCCAAGTTGCAGGATATGGAATCCTCTACTCACCAGGTTCATGAGAGACTCGGATGCTTGAAACATTTTTGGAATTTCATGTGGAGTGACTTCCTTGCGGTCCTTATTGAGTTGAGTCTTTGCTAGCTCAGTCAAAGAATAACTTATCTGGAAGAATAAAAGCAAGCTTCAAAACCCAAATGAATAAACACCGATACATTTCCAACATAAGTTATAAAATATTTTACCTCCTTCAGTAGGTCACGGGACGACAAGTACGTATCACATAAGAGTCGGCCAGCAATACAAGACATGAGTCCTGGACTTGCTCCAGACCCAAAAATGCTCCCTCCTTTTCCAAGTTTAGGCATAACAGACCGCTTAAGACGACCTATTTTGGACCACATACTGCTTGGTACTCGGCAAAACTGTAATATAATAGAGAAACTTCCGAGTAAAATTGCACCTTTTTTTAGTCATTTGGTCAGCAAGGCAACTAGGAACCATATCTAGGAAGTAGTTTCCATGAGATCATCTAAGAAACAGTATGACAACGCTATTTTGTATGAATAATTCATGTACTAATAACATAAGATGCGTAGTGGGATGCATTAGTATCAGCAAGTGCAAAGTTTGGGGATTTTAATGATATAGATGAAACACACACTTGCGATAGTTTCATATACTACTACAAGAAATCAGGAGTTAACCTACGTTTTTTCCAAGTGAAAAGACAAAGGAAAAAAGAATCTATTTGAAAAAATCTTCCAAGGGAAAAAGAGAAAAAAATAATCTAGTTTGTGTAAATTACAATAAAAAGAAAAAAGATAAATTTTTAGCTAAAAGTGGCTATTACTTAGTTTTCGTTTGGTTTTAGAAGCTTTTTGGGAATTTCAGATACGTTAAAACTGTTTGTTTTGTGATGCAAGGTTTGAGGTGCTTTCCAGAGTTTTATGTTGTTTATATTTTTTAAGGTTTCTACAGCAAGTTGGTTCTTTTTTTCCTTTTCCAACAAAGGCAAAGAGCCTTTCATTTTTTGAAGTTGTAAAAGCTTCTCTTTTGGGTTTATGATCAGGAAGTTCACTTTGAAGTTTGAAGGCAAAATATTTCTTTGAGAAGGAAGATCATTGTATCTACTTAATGGATCATGGTTGCCATATTCTTCTCCTTTTTCTTTGGGGTGTGTGAGCGCAGGGTGGAGTGGGGGGATGGATTCTGTGTTATGGGGTCTTGGGACGTTTATTTACTCCTCAAGAGGGTTGTTACTATGTAAAATGATTGTAACTTTAACAATGTCAATAAAAAGTTTAGTATCCTCCATAAAAAAATAATAATAAACAAAACTTTTGTTACTTTGTTCATATTAATTCATGATGATTCTACCTGGGCTCGATGGAGAAGAACATCTAGGTCAAACCCAGAGATATTGTGTCCAACCAGCACATCACTATCCAATTTGAATAACTCAATCATTAATCGATTCAACAAGGCCCTTTCACTGCAAGAAAAAAGTTTAGTTAAAACTTATTACTACCAGTCAGTCAACCACTACTGCTTTTATAATTTTGCTAGTAAAGGAGAAGTTTTCTACAAGAAACAGAATAATATTTAAGGCAGTACTAATAAGTCACCTACTTGCCCTCGCAGATTAGAATATTTGATCCAGCCTTCAAATTTCTATCTGTGGACTCTTTAGCAAATCCCATAGGAAATATGCCTCCATCAAGCTTACGGATAATAGTAAAATGCCTAAGCATACCAGGCTTTTTCCATTCTGTGGCCAACATGGGACCGTCAATCTGCAATGTCAAGCAGTAGTTAATGTATGTAAGATGTAATAATGTTAAATAATCTCTCTTTACACTTCAAAATCCCTGTACACTTAGAGAGTAAAAATAAGCTAATAATTATTTTAATTGAGCATGATTAGCTCCAGTTTTAACAATTGAAGATAGAATCTTCAAAAGCTTAAGAGCAGTCCTTATAATTCCTCCAAAATTTCATTCATCATAAAATTTGATTCTATGCATCCATGTACCTAATTCATAACATATATAACTCTCACTCTGTCATACAGATAAATTTATCAAAAAATTGTGAAAATTAAGCAGTTCTATCTAAAGTTAGATACTTCCGATAAAGTAGATCATGGTCCTCTGAGGCCCAAGTAATTGTTACTCATATCAATTATCAAATTCAGTAGCATAAACATTCAAACATCTAATAGCCATCAAAGGGGAATGTTTGTGTAAGCAGATTGGTGAATCCAATTCGCATTTTCAACCAGAACAGAAAATGATTGTCACATCAGAAGAAACATGCAAACAAAATCAACAATGCTGAAAGACATTCATAATTAACCTTTGCTCTTTGACAGCATATGACAGATGCAGACACAATTTCGTTGATATTCTGCCGTTCATTAATGATGGTCTTTATGTTTATTGCAGTGACAACCATAGAAGGAATCTCCAAAATTTTGCTTGATGAAGTTGAAGTTTGAACATCTTTTGGAGAGCCAACTATCACCTCAAACTTGCACCAGCTCACCTTCATAAGAATATTATCATAGTATTAACCTCTTTTATATGTATAAATATTCGAGAGTTATGATAGGATTAAGTGATCTTACTCGTTGAGAAGCAGGACAGGAAGAAAAGTTTGAAATCGACAACCAGGAGGGGCCCGTTATTTTCCTTTTAACGAGGAGAAGCTCTAAGGCACTGTATGTATTAACATTTTAATGTCATCAAAGAAGTATACTGAAATGAAATTTAGCAAAACTTCACCGTTGCAAAAATAGTTTAAATGCCCTGACATTTGAAAGGAGGGCAGAAAACTAAAAGGAGAATGTAAATAAAGATGTGAAATATGCCAGGAAAGACAACACCAACATTCCAAGATATTAATACCTGCGATGTGTTCCTAAAAGAGCACAGAACGATTCTCCTTTTAGATCAGCAGGAAGTGGGGGGTGCTGCCACAAGTTTAACCATCGTCAGTAATTTCCAAATGGCAGTGATAACAAATATATAAACAAACAATAAAATCAAAACTAAGAGATGTGTCAACCCAAGGCACCTTTAAGAACTTTAACCTCCGAAATCTAAAAATTTTGGTGTCCAAGATCTCGCTGTACTAAAAAGCTGAAAAGTTGAAATCTTAACTTAAATTACAAATATCATTCGTGTTTCAAGTATCATACCTTGAAAGGGTAATTAATCTTAAGCACATAATTTTCCCCCGCAGGTATGTCTTGACGCTCAAATGCATATTTCCTCTGTGATGAGAATTAAAAAAGAATACACAATAAACTGGTTATTTAAACATGAATATAATTTGACATGGTATTACATTAATATTTATATGAAATAAACAAAATTTTAATTAGCAAACCTTAACCGGTGTCATGCTAAATGTTGAAACATTGAGATCTAGCAACTGCTTGGCTACTTCATTTTTTAATCCTGCAGTCACTTCCTAGGAGAAGCAAGTAAAGACACATTAACAGAAGCATCCAAGATAAAAGATGCCTTCAGAGAGACCAAGGGATGACAAACATAACATCAGTTATAAGAGTTAATCTCACTTGCAATTTGGCACGCAGGTCTGCAGGAGAAAGCTGAGACTGTTCAGCATCCTTCCGAAGCTCCAACATCTCATCCGAATGAAGAAAAGAAGCACTTGGAATGGCATATATGCATCTTTGCATATTTTTCACCACCACACAACAACTGTGGAACGAATTCCCAGCTTTGACCTAATTACAATGAACACTCTTTACATGCGGATTCATTTACTACTATTGACTTCAAAGGTTGGCTGCTAAAATGCCTTAGAATATTTAATATTGATAAGGCAATAAATTAGCCTCATTTGATAGCCATTTTTTAAAGTTAAGCTTATAAACATTACTTACAAGTTCTACTTGTAAGTTTCTTTGTTTTGAAATTCACTGTCTACCTATATTTAACTAACCCATGTTTTGAAAACTAAACAAAGACTTACTTTTATTTTGGAATTTGACTAAGAATTCAAATATTACTTTGAGAAATGTGGAGACTATAGTGAGGAAAATAGGAAGAAACCAGCCATACATTTTAGAAACAGATAACATATAAACAAAAGGTCTCAGTATTACCTTCCCAAATAGATATACAGTGCCCATATTTGCACCGAAGAGCTCTTCATGCGCATCGACGATATAGAAAGGGAGAGAGCCGTCAGCGTCAATATCAAAATCAGATTTCTCTTCGGCACTTTCTGCTGAAGAATTAACACTTCCACTCCCTTCACTCCTTACCGCTTGCCATCCCGCAGTAGCACTCAAAGCTGGGTCTCTTTCATTGCTAATCTTAGCATTTAGAGTACTCACCGGCTCCTTCTTCACTAACGGTTCTGCCTTCGTTTCAACCATAATTGGCTTACTGTCCTCAATTACATCTTCCTTGATCGAAGAATTAGGTAATTGCTCAACCGGATCCAAGTTGATTTGAGAATTCAAGTCCTCCTTCGGATAAAACTCCTCAGTCTCACCATTTCCCTGGACCTCTACACCAGCTCGCACAGGCTCCAAATCACTGTTTGTAACAACCCCGTTAATTCCAGAGTTCCCATTTTCAGTATCCTTAATCAATTCAGACCCGGCAGTCAAATTAAGACTCTGAGCAGTTAATCCCTCGGACTTCACAGCAGGAACAGACACCACAGTCCTCGAAATCGGTATAGCTCCAATTTGCCCCTTTCTACGCCTCTCTCTGTCAGTCTCATCTGGCGCAAATTCCGCAATCACATCATCCACAATACTATCACAAGCCAATCCTTTAGCCTTATCATCTCTACCCGTTTTCCTGAAGATCGATGAAGTAAACATCGAAGAAAGCTTTTGTTTCCCCATCATTGCTGCCGCCGCCGATAGAGAAGAAGAAGAGGGTTTCTTCGGTTGCGCCTCTTTCTTCTCTACTTTCCTCTTCTTAGGTTTATCTAGCTCACCATCAGACTCATCGGAAGAACAAACCCCAGCTTTCGACCAATCCTCTTCCTCACCTTCATCTCCATATCCAAGGCCGTCGTCATCAACAATAAACCCACGGGCTTCTTCGCGACGCTTTGCAACGAGAGCATCGTACTCATCCTCGGGAATCGTATCGTAGATTGGGTTCTCTAACTTCACTTGGAAACCACCAGCGTCCGATCGACGGCCGCCGCTGCGGATGGCTTTCAGACGTTCGAGAGCCGAAAGTCGGGCAGCTGCCTCAGATCCTCGGCTCCTCCGCCGATTAGTGGCTGAGGGCTGTTCGTCCGCCATGTCTGAAGAGATGTGACCTCGACGGCGCTGATGTTAACTTGGATTTTGTTGGTGTGAATTTGGGATTACAGAATCTGAGAACCTTTGGATTTGGGATCGGTGATGGCGGGAAGAACTTGTTCGTTTTGGCGGGAAATGGATATAATGTACTTTAAATACTGTGTGTAAAAATAAAGAAATCGATAGCTTCAAATATTATATAGTTCCATATTGGTGTTATGTGGAGATCCAACCTTTAAAAAAAAATTATGCTTATTGCAGTTTAGTTAAGCTTACTTAGCCACAAATTTGTAAATAGGGCTAAATATTGATTTTTGTAATTTTTTTAAAAAAATGCATTAGGATGAAAATAATCAGATAATGACCTACACTTAAACTTGATAGTGTGTTGTGACAGCTTTTGTTTGTAATTAAAAAAAATTGAAAGAATAATTTTTTTTAGTATAACAAACGAGGGATCACTATAACAAATGGGGAATCAAACCCCGACCTTTAAAAAAAAAAATTCATTTCCGTTATTATTGAGTCAATCTCATTTTAACAAATAAATAAAGAATCGAGATTCATTAATTTGATCGAAATTCCTGATTTTTTTTTTTTTTTATAATTCAACTAAATTTTACTGTGATTGATGCAAGAGTTTCTCAATTTAAATCTTTAGTTTTGAAAGTTCAAATATTGCTGAAATTGCTTGAAAGATTTTTAAAAAAAAATCAACCAAAATGTCAAAACCAACCTTTCAAACTCATAGGTAAAATTAAGGTTCATAACAAAACTCATGATTTTTTTTTCTATAATTCATGTAATTTTATTGTAATTGACTAAGATTCATTTTGAAAATTCAAATAATTTCGCTGAAATTGGTCGATAAATTAATTTAAACAAAAAACAAAAGCAACTTTCGAACTCAATCTAAGACACGAGATAGCTTACTTAAATCACAATACTTTTTTTTTTTAAAAAAAGTTATTATGTACTATTTTGATTAAATTCATTTCGTTAACCCACTTGATTTATGAAGTTTTTATTTATTTAAAATCAACCTTCCAATTCAAATGATACGAATTAGATTGAACGAGGTTTTGGATCTAGATTTTTGTTTAACACTCTTAATAATTATATAGTTTTTACTACCTTATTATGATCTTACTTTTGGAAGATCTAAAACAAGTCAAAATGGTATGATTTTTCTAAGTAGTGTGTTGTTTAAAGATTTAATTAATGCCGCTAATAACGAAATTTTTAAAAAAGATATGATTAAAATTTTAAGCTTGATGCAATCATCAAATTCCAACTTACTTTGAAAATGAAATAGGGAGCAAAGGAGGGTTGCAAATATTAGGTTGGAAACCTGAGATATTCATCCAATAACTAAATATAATAATAAAATTTTGATTATTTTGATAGATCGAGTGTTAAAAAATTTTGGGTCGAAATATTACTTTATATAGTTTTTAAAATAAAGTTTTCTTTGCGGATTTAATAGGCTTAAAGGCTAGAGTCGTCTCAACTTCATGCGCTTTATATATATATATATATATATATTATATATATATATATATATATATATATATCTCGAACCATTAACTAATCCAATGGTAAATTTACCTTTTAGTCCCGCTAAAAGATCCAAGTTCAAGTCCCACACATTACATTTATTTTTACGAAATGATATAAAGTTCTCTGTCAACAAAATTTTTAGATTTGTCAATAAAACTTTACCTAGTTTTTAAAATAAAGTTCCTTCCCTCGGTGGTAAATCTATCTTTTAGCCTCCTCTCTTAATCTTCTTGTTATCGTAACAACTTTTTTTCTATTAAAAAAAAGCCAAAATTTCATTTTTGCAAATAATAATAATAACAAATAAATAATTAAGCTAATTTATACAAAAATATGAACATTTTTCAACTTAAACAACCCTAAAGTACTTGAGTGATTCTTGGTTCCACCCATCTCTTTACAACTTACTCAATTATTCGATCATAGTTTGTAATGTTCAACAAACTCTTCAGGTTGTAAAGGGATAGTATTTCACACCCTCTTCTTTCTTATTATATTTGTTTTTTGAATATATCTTTTAGTTTTTTATGTGTTGAGGCGAGTCATAAATGATAAACGTAATTCACTTGAATTTCGCTTGATTAAGAATCACTAACTTTTATGATTATCCAAATTCAATTGGTAATTATTTATAACTCCCTTGTCTCTCTTGTTTGTGTTAGGTTCGGGAATTTTGATTCGAGATGACCTATCAAGGCCCTCGAAGAGGAAGCTACTTTAGTGGGTTTATCTTCGTTTCTCCACATTAGAGGAGAGTAGTACAATCCTTTGTTTGTAGAGTGTGATCTAGCATATATCATTTGTGTCTCTCAATGAGCCATATTGGACTTTTTTTTTTATTGTTCATGCCCATCATTTGAGTTATGTTTGTTTTGGTTTTTGTAAACGTTTGTGTGTTCATTCTTTGGCACGTGCTGCGATTAATGGTAAGCCTGCTTTTCCTAGTTGGGTGTCCTCTATTCATAATGAAGACTTTGACATCTGTATGGTTGTGATTCAACAAATCTTCATTTAAAAAATATAATAATAATAATAATAATAATAATAACGGTTGAATGAAACCACCCTTCGATAATGGAAAATTGACAAAAAATGACAATTTTGGAGTTTGATTTTGTATTTCTGACTCTTTTAAAAAATATGTTTTTTTTATTCCTTGATGATGAAAGTGATGTAAGCATGAAAATTTTTTGTCGTACAATTACTTTTATGGTCCTTGTTAAATTCCCACTTTTAAATTTCAACAACCAACCTACCAAATTAATTCACAAAAAATTATCCACCAACCTACAACTAAAAAATTGTTATACAACTGAAATTAGTTTACAAAAAATTCTCCACCAAAATTATTTTTTTACAACCCACAAAAAGTTATTTTCACCAAGGACGAAAAATCTTTCGTCAAGTCCAAAAATTGTATTTCACGAAGTTGTAATTTTGTATTCCCGGAAGAAGGTATGTATTTCATTTTGTACGTATTCAATAGTTCGATAATTTCTTTCATGTGAGAATTCATTTGCTTGTATTTATGCCTGCTTGCTGGGTTGTTCCTTTCTTATTATTATTATTTTTTTTATCCTTAATGCCATAAAACCCCTGCATTTGAAAGTTTTTTTAAAACAAAAAAAAAATGCATGGAAAAAAAAAGGCAGAAATACTTTTTTTTTAAGATACTGGCTAGGCTTCACCAGGTCTTCATCGGGTACAAAGGAAATTGGCCAGGCTTCACCAGGTACAAAATAATTGTTGAAATAAGTTTAAAAAAAAAAGTGTGATGAATAAAATTTTAAGATACCCGATCGGGCTTCACTGAGTACAAAAGAAATTGGTTGAAACCCAATCGGATTTCATTGGGTGCGAAAAAAAATTGGTTGAAATTACCCGATTAGGCGTCATTGGGTATTCACCGAGTATGGGATAGGAGAACGTGAGATAGGAACTGGGTATGAGATAGGAAATGGGTTGGGAATATGGACTGGTCCAGGGCCGGGTAGAGGTAACTCTAGACTTGGTCGGGCGTATATGGAGTATATGTTTGTTGTTTTTCGGCCCGGTGTTGTACCCGGTCGAGTGGACAACCGAGTAAAGTATTTTTTTCTTTTTAATTTTATTTTTTATTTTGTTTTTTCTTAACTATACTAATACACTTTTGTTATAAAACTAAAAAATGTCTCACGTTGAGATTTGTTTTGGTAGCATTTGGAATGAAAGGAAAAGGGATTACGATAGAGGAGAGTCGTGGGGGTTTGACATTGATATTGGAATGACAGATGATGAATTCATGACCGAAGTTTATAGGATAAATGGTATAAATTCAATTGAGTATAATGTTGTTATAAGATATATACTTCAATTGAAATCCAAAGCCCCTACGCTTGTGATTTGGAATGATGAAGGTTTATACACATTCCTCACATGGGAAGAGGTCTCAGTAATATCTCTTTACATATCGACGTTTCTAAAGTGTCGAACTGAAGAAATCTCTTCCACATCTAGGCTAGTACATTACAATATGGAGTTGGATAGTCCATTTTCCCTCACATGTTTTAACTCATCACTTACTTCGTCGCCTGGCAATTTGGCGACTCATAACTCAGGGGATGATGACCCAAGTCAATATTTCAATAATTGGTCTTGGAGGGAGAAGGATGATCGAGAGGAACCCAAAATTAACACTCATCATACACCTTGTGCAGAAGAACGAACAATCCAAGACTATGGAGGCTCGTCTCATATTCCACATGCAACAGGTCGTGACTTATCACATCCATCTAGTAGCACAATCATCATGCCAAGTCAGTCTCATTCTTCTGAAGACGTAAAAGTTGGTGACGTGTTTATATCTAATAAGGTAGAGACCAATTTCCCCCTCCCCTACGCCTTTTCCTGCCTAGTCCCCTCATTTTTCGCCCAACCCCGCCCATACTCGATTAAGATCTCAATTTATCCAACCAGTCTAACACCGGACACCTGTCTTCCCCCCTCGTCTTTTCATTATCCTTGTCCGATCACATATCTAGTTAGCCTTGTATGAAGCCCGATCGGGTAGAGACCGATTTTCTCAGAAAAAAAAATCAATTTTTATGGACAAAAATTTAACTTTTAGGGTCCAAAACGTTCAGAAAAAGCGTCGAACATGATGTTCTAAGTCAAAAAGATTTATAAAATGGAAGAAATGTCACACGAATGCATTATATCCACATCATCCAACTTAAAACCTACACGCAATGCAACTTACATTCAAAACTTAAAAAATACACTTACATGCTTCACGAAGTAGAAAATGGCACATATCCACATCATCCAATTTATAACCTACAAACAATGCAACTCACATTCAAAACCCAAAAAATATACTTACAATGTTTCACAAAGTAGAAAATGGCACATCTAACATTTATTTAAAATAATCATTTTCCAGCATCTGAGAAGTGAAAAAATGGGAATCCAAACCTGATTAGATGAAAAATCCGAATGAGGAAATGAGAAATGAAAAGGCCAAACGGGTGGGGGAGGGTTGTGACTTTTAAAAGGTTCAAGGGCATTATAGTAATTTTATATTGTTTGAAAAATTGTAGGGTAAAAAAACAATATTTGTAAAAAGGGTCTAAATTTACAAAATAAAACTTGAAAAAGTCATTTTTGTCAAATTTCCCTTCAATAAGGTCTTCGTCTACTAGATTTTGTTAGGAATTAAAGTAAGGGAAAAAGAATAAAAAAAAAAAGGGCAAAATTTTATACAATTTCCAACTTCAATAGCTATGTGGTTTATCACTATACTAATAATTATATACATAATGACAAAACAGTCTCACAATCAGTAGCGTGGAACAAAACATTATCAGCTTCTCATACTATTTTTTTTAAAAAAATATATGTACTTCCGAAATCTTTTCCTAAAATCTATTTTCCTCTCATCTATCAAAAAAGAAAAAAAGAAAGAAAGAAAGAAAGAAATTGTTTTTATTCCCACAAATTTGATCACCTCACTGTGACCCAACTATCCATCACAGACCAATCCACAGGCTCCCCTGTCACCAGCCGCCGGACCCTACTCAACATCTCCGGTGACGAATTTGAACAACAGAAACTCCACTCATCAGAACCTTGGTCGGAACAAACAAATTCCGGGAAGTCGAAAGGCCCCGTCGGCGACTCTGTCGCTTCCTTCAATGTAACAGTATCACCGGCACCGGCGACGAATGGGTGATTCAAAAGCATTTCCGCCGTCCATCTCTTCCTTGGATCCTTGACAAAACACCGCCGAATAAAATCTTTCCCTTCCGCCGATAAATTCTCTGGTATCTCCGGTACTTCCTCTCCGACTCCAATCCTCATCATCAGCCCAAATATATTTGTTTCCGGCCCAACCCTCCACGCCGGCTTTCCAGCCACCATCTCCACGACGGCGCAACCCAACGCCCAAATATCACACGGCGACTCATACTCACCGCCGTTAACAGTCTCCGGCGACATATACATCGGAGTTCCTCTCCATTCCAATCTCTCCTCTGTTTCCGCCGCCGTAATTTTTCCAGCCGCTTTAGCAAGCCCAAAATCAACGATTTTAACATCACCATTCCCAAAAACCAACACATTCGAAAGCTTCAAATCACAATGAACAAACCCATTACCATGAACGTGCCGGAGTCCACAAAGAATCGCTTTGGTGTACCTTCGAACATCGAATTCCGGCAACCCACCGCCGCCATGGATTCTCACAACATCCGCAAGACTTCCGCCATTGGCATACTCCAAGAACAAATTATAACGCTTCTCCTCATCTTTCTCAACACTGAATCCATCGCCAAAACAAGTAATAATCTGTGGACAAATCCCAATCCGATCGAGAATTTGCTTCTCGTTCTTGAGCGAAACAGAGGATAGAGAAGAAACAGAGGATTTGACCACCATTAACGGCGGGAACTGATCAAACCCTTTTGTCAATTTGGCTAAACTAATCGTCGCAAAATTTCCACGGCCTAGTTCGTCTCCTCGAACCCACTCCATTGATGAAACTGGATGGTCGAATTGAATCTGAATGTTGTTGAATTTCAAGGGTTTGGGTTTTTCTTGGGGAAGAAGGTGAAATTTAGAGCTTAACGGATTTTGAAAAATAATAATTCCACAAAGGAAAGGGAGCGTTAAGCCGAAGATCCGTTGATTTGATATGGAAAGAATTTTTACAAGTATTTATGGCACATGATCGCCAACCGAGATTTTTGGGGTTTCCTTATTTTTATTTTCCTTATTTACATTGAATACATGATTTTAAGGATAGTTCTCCTGATTCATTTTTCCTATTTTATTTAATATCTTTCTTGTATTTAAATCTTGTCATACTTTAAATCTTTTATCTTTTCATTTTTTTCATTCCTTAAAATATATGATTTGTGAGTTTCCTTTTTCAATTTAGTTAGGATATTTTTAGATAAATCAAATTCAAAATGGTATTTTAATCTTTTATCATTACGAATATTTGTAATTTTTAGGATTAAATTATAAGTTCAATCTCTAAATGGTGTAAAACTGTGTTTGATTGATTTATGATCTTTTAATTTTGTATTTGATATTTATTTACAAATTTGAAACTTTTAAAAGATAATCTATCTAATAAATTTAATTTGAATTTTATGGAAAACACTTCATTTTTTAATTTTGTGGTTAATAGATTTATATTCTTAAAAAATATATAGATAAAAAATTAATAATTTTAAAAACTTAAAGATTAAATACACACCGACGTAGATATGGTCCATCGATATCTAATTTAAGAGATTAAATTTGTTACATTAAAAGTTTAAATTAAAGGTTTCGAAAGATATTGTTATTTAGTGTAATTATATATTTTAAATTTTCTTGTTGATTTTTCGATAACTAGTTCATCTCCAGATTTGGACAAACCATTTGGACTATTTTAAATTTCCACTATTTTATTCCTTATTCATAAGAAATTTTTTGTTTAATTTATGGGAGGGAGATTTCTTCCTGGGAGGTCAGGTTCTCCGCAAAAATTATTCCTCGTTTATTTCTTATATAAAAAAATAAATGAAACAATTCTTTTAAGAAGAAATTTCAATTAAATGGTTGTTTTTTTAATAAAAAAAAAAAACCGTGAATCATAATTTAATTGGTCTTTTGAATCTTCCTTTAAATAGCTAATTTCTCATGAAAAAATCTTAAAATTAAATTAAATTTCATCTTAAGTCCTTTACTACATATAAATTTAAGAATGGTTCAAACATATCAAATTATTCACACAATATCGTTATCGGTGTAAAATATAGATTTATGGATATTCCAAAAAAAATTATGGATATCACAGAAATTTATAAACCCTTTGTAAAATTTTTAGTGAATTTTTAAAACAAAATTATTTAGTAATAAACTATGACTTTAAGCATATAGATTAATAATTAGAAACCAAATATGATTGACAGTGGAATAATAGATAATAATGAAGATCCAAAAATGATTATGAACGGAATATTTTATTCATAAAGCCTAGGTGATACAAATGGAGGTCAAATACAAGATTCAATAATAGACATATGATTTAGGAGGTACTAGCCCAACATTAGCATAATTAATTTGATAATGACATAATATAGATCCCGAGTCCTTGTATGTTCAAAATTTCTAACATAATTGGATATTGATAGGAATGGTATTAGAGGGATATTAAGGGTATCTTAGTAGTTAGTTAAATAGCTGTCTCTTATACACATCTAGATGTGTATAAGAGACAGGCCCAAGTTAGGATCCTCGATTTGACCCCCATCTCCAGTCAAATCGGGGATTCCCTGCCTCATGGGGACCCGACCCCATTGGGAATTTCACCAACCCTAGTAATTAGATGAGAAGTTCATTAGGGAAGTTTGGTTATAGAAACAGTGAGTAGGGAAGAGGGACGATAAGCAATATTTTGGAATACGAAGTAGAGCTTGAGAGCATCTCAAGATTAGGTAACGTCCAAGTACCTCGAACACTTGGTTTATCTTGTATTTTCGTTACCATTTATCTTTCAATATATTCGGGTTTTATCAGAAGTATGCATCAATGAGTTTCAACGCCAACCCCAATGTTGGCAATAGAAGGATACCTTAAATCAAACCATGTTACATTCAAATGAGGATGTTCTGAAGAATGTAGATAATATAGAGGCTACGAATTTAAGTCTTCATCACTTTCACGAAGAAGTTGTAATCCTCGTGTATAATTCGACGTGTTGAACCCATCACTATAACCTCAGAAACCATAATCATTTGGATGACTATAATTATTGTGAGAATAGCCATAATTACTATTGTTACAGACATATTGACCATGTCCATATTGACGATTGAAATTCATCCCTTCCATACTTGAAAACAACTGAGTTAACATCAATCTGAGCATCTTCATGTGTGGATTTTCTACAAATGAAAGGTTTTCCTATTGTTCTAATTCCTAGTCCACAAGCTCTATGGTCATGGTTGGAATATTGTGTGGCATATGTGAATCGAGATTCTCTAGCAAATGACTAATTTCTAGTCCATCAGCTTTATGACATGGTTGAAGTCTTTTTTGTGGTTTTTCTAAATTCAGTTTGTTTGAAAATGAAAGTTTCTTTTAAAAAAAAAAAAAAATAAATAAAAAAAAATTAAAAACTGAGAAAAAAATTTGAAATTGGAAAAGGTAGCACGTTGAAAAAGCTTAATATTGAAAAAAGAAAAAAACCCGATATATAGAGATAATCAAATGACACGTAGGCAAAATATTCATTATATTTCCACGATATATCCACAATATTTGCGATATATTTACGAAATATCCATGATTTGTTGAGTTGCAAAAGATGTTAGCCTAAAAAGATATATTACCGATGTTGGCAATATTGAATTTTCGAGAAAAAAAATATCTTACCCCCCAATATCTCTATCAGATTTGTGATTTTACAGAAATCGTCAATATATCGCAATTTTTTCTTCTTTTAGTACAACAACTGTGGGAATGAGGATCAAACCTCCAACCTCAAAAGAGAAAGCCCATGATAACTATCGTTGACCTAAGCTCACTTTGACATTTACGCAATATCATTATCCATGCATAAGGATTAAAAGTTATTCAAACCATATACAAGGATAATATGCCTTTGACAAAAGCCCAAAATCAGTCCATGGGGACTTGATAGGGTCATTCCAAGGATAATCCAAGTATTAAGAACCTTGGAGCCTTTGAACCAAGAAAACTTAAAGTAAGTTACATAGGGTTTGATATGATCATCCATAGATGATCTAGAGATTAAGAATCCTATAACCTTTTAACCAAGGAAAGCCCAAAATCAAAATCATGTGGTTTGGTAGGGTCATTTCATGGATAATCTAGGGATTAAGAATTGTGAAGCTTGAACCAAACAAAACCTAAAATCAACCTCACAGGGTTTGATGGAGTCATTGCATGGATAATTTAGGGATCACTATGTGGGGTTGGTGTCCTAAATCTTGTGGGTTTCGTTGTTTATAATTATTTGTACACAAATGATTTATTTAATAAAATAAGATGTTATTTTATTCGACATTTAGTTTTCATTAACTCGATCCAATAAACTAAGATCAAATTTATTTTTATGTAACTTAAACATGTATATGGTTAACATACAAGTGAATCATATTTAAGTAATAACTTAAATGGTCTATAGTATATGGATAAGATTGAGTACCTTTTCCTGGCGACACTACAATACGATCCACTTTGAAATTGTTATAGTAGTTGGAAAGTGTTACAAATGACGTGATCCTAATCATTAATGTGGAGACATATGAGCGTGGGTATCCTATACAAAGAGTTTGTATAAGACCAGATCGCAAAATGATTAGTCTATCTTTATGATGTCGTTACTTGAAGAAATTAACATTTCAATAGGAAGACCATAGGTGACTTGATCTTAATCTTAAGTGAGTTGTGAACTCCTGTCTATGAAGGTGATCATTTGATCTGTATGGATGAGAGTGACTAGATATGCCGACTCAATTAGCCTACCATTTTGAAGATTTGTTTGAGTAGGGAGCTGAAAACACAACTACATAAGATGGAATTCACTTCTTTCCGTCTTAAGGCTAAGTAGATAAATTGCTCCCTTGATAGATTATTCCAGGTCATGAATAATCAGACATCACCCACTTACTAGCCCGAAAGGGATTAGTTTATAGTTGGATTATAAACTGTTTGTTCATTAGAGGGATCGATTGTACTTAAGGAGTTAGATGTAACTACTGTTGTGGTTGATACCTAAATCTCGTAGTTTCGTAGTTTGTAACTTATTTGTACAAACAAATTATTTATTTAATAAAATAAAATATTATTTTATTTGACATTTAGTTCGCATTAACCCAAAACCAATAAACTAAGATCCTAGGTTATTTAATGTAGCTTAAATATATATGTGGTGACATATAAGTAGATCATATTTAAGTAATAATCAGGTCTATGGTAGATGGATAAGGCTGGGTACCTTATCTTGGTGATACTACGGATATAACCCACTTTGTAATTATTACTGTAGGATTGTATCAGCAACAAGGAAAGCAACAAAGATCATTTAACCACTTTAATTCATTAATTTTGGCAAAATATAAAGCATGCAGAATCAAGTGAGTTCCATGACATACCTTTGTAGAACTTCTTCAAAGCTCAATCTCCAGCTGCAATCTTCTCTAAATCTTGTTGCAGACCACCTCGAGATCTTCCCCACTATTCTCTTGGTGCTTTAGATTGAGTTGTGAGACTTAAAACAAGCTTGAGTCAATAGATTATGGAGAAATGCTCACAACAACAATCTTATTGAAGAACACTTTCTTCACCACAAATTTTCAGCTAAAATTCTCTTGATTGCATGCCTCAAATTCACTCCAATCTCTTCAATATATCTTAGACCATCATGCAAGAAAGAGAGCTGCATGAGTTGCAGCTCATGCTTGGAGTAATTAAAGGCAATGGTGATAAATCTTGTGTGAGCAAGTAGAAGATGGATAATGAAAAAACTTGTTTTTCCATTTATGCATTATGCCAATTTTTCAATTTCCATCAAAATCAATTTTGATTTTAAAACTGAAAATCTTATTAATTTCATAAATTAATTTTTAAATAAAACTAATTAATTTAATATCAAATATTAATTTAATTTTTACACATATTCATCTTTATATATTTAAATCATATTTAAATATAAATTTTCTTATTCCGTTTAATTCTCAAATTAAAGAAGTAATTATATTTGATATAATTACTAATTCCCTTAATTCTAATTTGAACGTTTCAAATTAAATTATCACGATATTCTAGAGCTAGTCCATTTACGAGCTAGTAGGGGGACCTCGCGGACCTATAGATCTTGGGCTCCAATGATCCGAGATTAATTGGCTAAACTCATTAAACCAAATTAACCCCTATTCGTTAACTAATGTGTCACTCCATTAAAGCCCATAGTTGCACTCTTCTCACTGTAGATATATTATGTCCACGTGATTTAAGCATAATCAATAACAAATCGACCCTTCACATATTGTTCGTAATAACCGCTGGGTTCAAATATCTGTTTTACCCCCAAGATTACTTCTTATTCTTTAAGTTCTTACTGATCCTCTAATGAACAATTAGTTTGTGATCCAATCACTAAATCAAACTCTCTCAGCTCAGTGAGAGGGTAAAACCCCTTGTTCAAGACTTGGATTGAGTACTTGAGAGATCAACCTTTCTTCCATCCCTAAATTGGGTAGCGTGAACTCCGTTTTGTACCCTATGTCTCCAGCTATCTATTAGGTCTTACCCCTGAAATGGAAGGCTTATTGAGCCGACGCTGTTGAGCCAACCCTCACCTATAAAAATATAAGGATAATCCTGAATAAACAGGAGTACATAGTTAACTCAGGATTAAGATCGAGCTACCTAGGTCATCTAAGTGAAATAGTTAGTCTTATATAGTAAACAACATTATAAAGTAAGAGTGAATTATTTCTTGGTCCGATCTTATGCAAACTCATTGCATAAGACGCCCCCACTCCTCATGTCATAACGTGTACAAATTAGGATCACATTGTATGTAGTACTTTACAACTCTTTGTAACAACTACAGAGTAAGCTGCATATGATAGTGTTACCAGAATAAGGTACCCAACCTTATTCATGCACTATATATCATTTTGACTATTTACTCGAACCTAATCCACTCTTATGTCTCCACATAAAGTTTATGTACTCATGTAATAGTCATGGGTCATAGTTTATTGGATTTAGACTTTCATGTATACAATTTATAAAATCAATAATAAGTTTATTGATTATAGAAAATGTTTATCATTTTATAAACTGCGAGTTTTAGGACATAAAACCCAAAAGTTACAAATATTGTAAAGCTTTACAAATGATCTAATCCTGATCGTTCTGTGGAGACATGTGAGTGGGGGTATCATGTACAAAGAGTTTGTATATGACCAAACCACGAAATATTAGTCTCTCTTTATAATGTCGTTACTTGACGAGACTTACATTTCACTATGATGACCATAGGTAATCTGACCTTAATCCTGAGTAAGTTGTGAACTTCTGTCCATGAAAGTGGTTCTCTGATCTATATGGATGAGATTGGATAGCCACACCGGCTCAATATGCCGACCATTTTGGGGATTCGTCCGACTGAGAAGCTATGAACACAACTACACAAGATGAAATTCACCTTTTTCCACTGTTAGGGTAAGTAGATAAATTACTCTCTTAAGGGTTGGTTTCAGGTCTTAAACAATGAGACACCTCACTCTCTCACTGGCTAGAGGGGTCTAGTTATAGTTGGACTATGATTAATTATTCATTAGATGGATTAGTGGTACTCAAAGAGTTAGAAGTAACTATAGGGGTAAAACGGTAATTTTGACCCAACTATAGTTGCAAGAAATTTGTGAATGGTTTGTTGGGGTTGATGCCTTAAAGTCTCGTGTCTTGTAGTTTGTAAACAGTTTGTACGGACGCTTGTGTTGTTAATATATGATATTTACTTCACATCTTGTATTTTGCTCAGTTACTTGTTTTATTTGCTTTACCACAAACCAATAAACATAAAATCCCTGGTTATCTGTATGTGACTCAAGCATGTATGTGGTGACATACAAGTGGATCATGTCTTGAATGATAACCAAAATGGTCTGTAGTATATGGATATATCCTGGTAACGCTACGGATGCGGCCCTCTTTATGCAATGGTCACATGTGTTGTGACTTGTCACAGGTGGTCTGATCCTGATCATTCGTGTTGGGGACATGCGAGCGGGGGCGTCCTATACAAAGAGTTTGTATAAAACCTGACCACAAAGTATTAACGTCTCGTTATATAACACCGTTCATGACAGAGACTTCACTTCACTAGGATGACTTAGGTAACATGACCTCAATCCTGAGTGAGTAGGGAACTCCTGCCATTGAGGGCGGTCCTTTAATTTGTATGGGTGCAAGTGGTCAGGTTGCCGATTCAAACCTACCATTTTAGGGATTCTTCTGATTTGGGAGTTGGGAACTCAACTACACAAGATGGAATTCACTCATTCCCCGAGGCAGAGGTGAGTAGATAGATAACTCCCTTAAGGGCTAATTTCGGGGCTTGAACGATGTGGCGCCACACAACTTCTCTTGGCCCGAGAGGTGTTCACACATAGTTAGACTATGTTATATTGTTCATTAGAGGAATCAATGGTACTTAAGGAGTGAGATGTAACTACAAGGATAAAACGATAATTTGGCTCAGCTGTACTTACAAGCATCTGTGAAGGGTCATCGTACTCATGATTGGTTATATCCGATGGACATAGAAATATATCTATGGTAAGAGAGTTCAGCTGTTGGTTTTTAGTGAAATGCCTGACCGTTAACAGATGGTGAATCTCGTGGCTAAAGAATTTAATCAGCTATTCACAGACCATTGGAGCTTCGAGCCACAGGTCCATTAGGTCCACTGGGTAACTTGGATAAAGTCGAGAACCAGTGTTTGGGTTAATTTGAAATGTTCAAATTGACAAGAGGAAGTTCGATTATATATGATATAATTGGATTGGTTAATTATATATGATATAATTTGCTAAATGTATGAAATACATTATTTTGGAGGAAATTAGATATAAATATGATTTATATCAAGTAGAGGAGAAAATACTATAGTAGATATGTGATATCAAACTAAAATATAATATGATTATATTTATTAATTAATTAGTTGGTTAATTATATGATAATTAATCCAAAATTCACGTTTGGACGTGGGTTAGTGGGATCTGTCAATTATTGTAACCGATGAATTAAAATGAAAAAGGTTTTAATTTTTGAATCGCCCATTGTCATCACCCGAAGAGAAAAAGAGAGCGCGCGTTGGTGAAAATCTAAACGATTGCTTACGTAAAACGAGAGCCTATACGATAGTCCTCTCCGCCTAAACGATTGTCCACCTCGTGCCTAAACGATTGCACACTGTCGCCTACACGATCGCACAGCTTCTCTAAACGATCATATAGTGTGCTGATTTTACTAAACGATCGCATACCATTTCCTAAACAATCGTTTAGTAAATCCTACACGAACGTGTAGCTTCTCTTAAACGATAAGCAGTCTGCTATGCGATAGCGTCTTTTTCCCTCCCACTTTCTTATCACCAACATGATTCGTGTTTCCTTCTTCCTCTACTAAATTCACCAAAGACCATCCTTTGGGTTTTCACTCGAGAATACCCGGAGCTCTTTAGTGGTGGTGTCGTCCCTACAGCGTTCGTGTTCGTGCGGTTGTTTGTGCTATTATTGTTGACGCTGCTGCTGGCCGTTGGTAGATCGCTTGGAGGGTTCTGCTGCATTGAGTTTCAAAGTGTGAAAATTGTCTTCAACTGGTTTGGAACTCTTTCTCTTGTTATTTTGTTGTTCATAGCATGCCGATAATTAGTGTTTGTTTGCATAACTATATGTTTTTTTAATGTATAATGTGTATTTTGGTTACAGTGAGATCAGAGCGATCCGAACGTGCTCATGGAACTCTTAGATATGAGATTCTTCATGGTCAACTTATTATTGATTGGTTATATCCAATGGACATAGAAATATATCTACAGTGCGAATAGTGCAACTGTCAAACTTTAGTGGAGTGACCGATAGTTAATGAATGTCGATTAATTTAATTAAAAAATTTATTTAATTAATCTCTTATCATTAGAGCTTTTAATTTGCAGGTCCATAAGGTCCTCTTTGTTAGCTCAATAAGGGTTAAATGAGAATAAATTAATTTTGGATTAATTTGAATTGTTTAAATTAATTAAAGGGAATCAATTCTATGAGACACGATTAATATAATGTACATAAATACATTATAATATAAAGTTTATGGAGAGAGATAAATATTTGAATAGGATTCAAATATTACTTATATGGATGTGATTTATATAAAAACTATAAGCTAAAATTAATATGAATATGATTTGTATTACAACTATAGGTTATATGAGAGAATTTAAAGTTAGTTTATATTATATTTGATATAATATAAACTATAGGTTATATATTATATATGATATAATATATGGTTTGTTTTAACTATATTAATTTTAATATAATTAAAAATAAAAGCAATAATTCCCAAAGGAGTTGTTTTACGTAATGAAGGGAGTTATTTCATAACTCTTCCAGCTTTCTCATATACAATTTTATAGAGGCAATTGCAGGGAGGACTTACGTGATACTCAATTGAACTCTCTCTGAAAGAATGATGGTTCTTGGCCTCTATGAAAATTTCCTCTCAATTTTTTCCTTCTCCTTCACCCAAAATTTAACAAGGCAAGCCCATAACTTTGCCTTAATTCTCACCTTGAAAAAAGCAAGGAAGTCACTTGCAATGGTGTCCAATGTTGGTGTTTTCACCTCATTGTGCTTGTGAGAAGCGAAGAAGAGTACGTGATGTTTATCTCTCTGTACTGTGATTTCTTTGTTTTAAACTTGTTCAAAAAATAAATTAACTGACACAAAAGGTGATCATTCGCTTCCACATCGAGAATTCGATTCCTTAAACTACAAGAGTAAAATGGTAATTTTGACCCAATTGTAGTTTTGAGCAATTCGCGAAGAGTCGACTTACTGTTCGGTTATATCTATAGACATAGTTTAGAGAGTAAATTAATATAAAATTTTAGGTGTTTGTGATAGTCATGTGGAGGAATTTCGTGAAGAAGAAGAATCTACAAGGGTTAGTTTCTTTTCTCCTTCTTCCTCTCTAAAAAGCATGCTTTAGGTAATAATTTGTTTATCTTGTAGTTTATCACTGTATTGTTTCTCTGTATTTTGGAATTTTTCAAAATTGACTGTCAATAGTACGATGTTCACATGTTTCCTCAAGGAATTTCATTCTTTCACGCTAACCCTGGAGTCTTTGTATTAAGGAAAGCTTAAAATCAGCCTTTATGGGTCACTTCAAATAATTTTAAAGGGAATAAGTTAGCCATTGAGTTGCAACATTTAGAAGCCCAAAACTTTGGGATACACATTGTGAAGGGTTTAGGCTTTCAGAGAACCTAGACAATACTCCTCAGTCGAAACCTGTTAAGGTCAAACCCAAAAAAATTATCCTTTAAATCTCAACCAAGGAGTTGGGGCTCATGTTATGGTTCACTTTGGACGAAGAGTCGTCAAGCTCAAGAAAGCAAAACGTTAGGGATAAAATCAGAATAACACCAGTCACTTAAGAGCCAAAGGAGTATGAGTAACGAGCCAAAAGATGAAAAGACTGGGAGAAAAGAGGAAATTGGGCTAACCAGTGTAAGGTGCTCGCCTTACCTCGAAGGCAAACTTATTTCCCTTCGCGATCACTTCCTATGGGCCAAGGCCTCACCCTCAAGTTGGCCCAAATCCACATTCCCAAATCTTTGTCGAATTATGCACACTAAGTTCACACCTCTATAAATAAGAGGTGATAGGAATGGCTCAAAGGGAGTTCTTCTTCCTACTTCTAAATACCGACTTAAGCATCGAAGGTTTTGGGGCAAATACCACACTAGTTTCTTCTTCTCTGTCTTGCAGGTTGTGTTTCTTCCCCAAATTAGAAATTCGCTATTGAAGGAACATGAAGGCCAGGTAAGTCTTCCTGTCCAGATTTTTCCATCAATAATTTTTTGAATCATTTTCTAATTATTTTCGACAAAAAAAATTATTAGATTTGTTCCCCACATTTTAAAATAACTACAAAAATATCATGTGGTAGGAGAATAAATTCATCATGAATATATATATATTGACTTTGTAAATGCTTAACAACACTTTTTAAACCTTTATAAAGCTAATCCGACCACACCGTGTAAGTATTAAAACAAGTTGCTTTGGTAAACAATAGCCCTTCAGAAAACGAATAGTAGTTTTGGACCTATTAGTACCGATGAAAATGATGTCAACATGAAGAAGCTTAGATGTAAAACACTGCGTTTTTTTAAATTTGTTCAAGATTCATGATTTTGGCCAGAACTTTCATATAGTCTCATGGGAATGCACAAAGATTCAAGCCATTTTTTCCCCCTTCAATTTGTTTTTCAAGTATTTAATTTAAAAAATAAATCATTTTAGAAAAAAATGAAGTGTTAATACCTTTTGAAATAGTTTTAAAATGCATTTTAAATTGTTTGTATCAAAAGAATTTAAATAAAAAAAATATTTTTGAAAAATATTTTGTCTCTAATTCAATTCAAATATGCTCTAACTTTGTAACTCGATCCAAACCAATAGAAATAAGTAAGAGTAGAGAAGATAAATTTTGAAATTATAGATCTATCCTCAAATTATCTTAGGATAAATATCAATTCATATCTCTGAACTTTGGGTGTTGTATCAATTTAAACTTCAACCTAATAATTGTGTCAATTTAAACCCTGAACTTTTACAAGTGTATCAATTTAAGTCCTGAACTTTCACAATTGTATCAACTTAAACCTTCCATTGTGTTTTATTTGAATACACTTATGAATATTCAGAGCTTAAATTAATTATTTATGAAAGTTCAAGGTTTAAATTGATACACCTATGAAAGTCCAAGGTTTAATTGATATAATTATTAGTTTGAGGTTTACATCAATATAAATCCCAAAGTTTGAGGTTTAAATTGATACAACCCCAAAGTTTAAGATTAGTTTAGGATTTAAATGAATACACCAAAGTTTAGGGATATAAATTGATATTCTTGATAATATAGTTTGTGCAATTATATATTTCATTTGTGAAAGTAAGTTCGAGCAAGTCCAACTAAATACCATAAACTGTGTTATCAACCTCCTAACAACTTATTCAAAAAGGAAAATGCATTAACCTCCAAAATTGGACAAGTATTTTTATTTTACAGAAAATTATATATATTAGGTGAGATTGAATAAATTGTACTTTTTATTTTATTTGTTTATTTTTGAATATTCCAACTGATGGTCAGAATTTCTTCGAATATGTCCTTAAATTCATTCAAGACATGAGCAAAACTCAGATTGGCGAAGAATATGGTCTATGGATTCCCTTTATTGGAACTATGTTTCTATTTATTTTTGTTTCGAATTGGTCAGGGGCTCTTTTACTTTGGAAAATCATACAGTTACCTCACGGAGAGTTAGCCGCACCCACAAATGATATAAATACTACTGTTGCTTTAGCTTTACTCACATCAGTAGCATATTTCTATGTGGGTCTCAGCAAAAAAGGATTAAGTTATTTCGGTAAATACATTCAACCAACTCCAATCCTTTTACCCATTAATATCTTAGAAGATTTCACAAAACTCTTATCACTTAGTTTTCAACTTTTCGGAAATATATTAGCTGATGAATTAGTAGTTGTTGTTCTTGTTTCGTTAGTACCTTTAGTAGTTCCTATACCTGTTATGTTCCTTGGATTATTTACAAGTGGTATTCAAGCTCTTATTTTTGCAACTTTAGCTGCAGCTTATATAGGCGAATCCATGGAGGGTCATCATTGATTAGTTTTCTAAATAGTTTTTTTGTTTTTTTGTTTTTTTTTTTTTAGCTTAGACCAAGGCAATGTATACATGGCTCAAGATAATTTACTTAGAGAATATAAATATACAACTAATTTAAAAATAAGGAAGGTATATACCATCTAGGGAGTAAGAGTAATAGGAAAAAAAAATTACGATATTATGGAATTGTAAAAAAAGGAAAGAGATCTAAAAGATCTTTTTCCTCTCAACCAACTATTGAACAAAAGAAAAAAAAAATAAATTACATGAACTTAGATTAATCAATATAGATCATGGCACATTTATTGTACAATTTACTTAGTCATTGCACTTTCAATTTTTTAAATTAGGGTATGTTGTAACTCCTTATTCAGGCCAATTGTCCAATATATATATATATATATATATATATATAATATATTATATATATATATATATATATATATATATATATATATATATATATACATACCTCCAAATCATATAAATTGTTTATCACATTTTAAATTATCCAAATTTTAGACTTATATTTATAAAATTTAAATTTAACTTAAGTACTTTCAATAAACTATGTTAACTTTAATTTAGAGTCACAACTTATCTTCTAAATAAAAATAATTGTCAATGACTATCAACAGATTGTGTGTATGGTCAAGACTAATCTTTACACTATTTTGAAATAAAATTTCATTAATTAATATTTATATGAATTTAAAAAAATATATACATTTTCAATCAAACAAAATTTAAAGATGTCGGAGTCATAAAATATAGAATTTGGTCCTATATATAATATTTTTTAGGAGAATAATTTTTTTTTAAAGATGATTGGATGTTTCTTTTTTATTAATTTTTTTTTAAAAAAAAAAAAAAAAAAACTCAACTAGTTGCACCCCAATGTGGGCAAATATGTTGGCAAAATTTACGTAATCCAATGACAAAATAGGAAACATTTATCTAGAAATGTTGAATTTTTTAAATAAGATATTTAGGAATTAGGATAAACATTTTTTTTTTGTAAAAGCATTTTTTTTCAGAAATCCAGGGTCCATGTTTCCAAGAAAAGAGGCTAAAGACAGTCACTGCCCACTGGTTTTGAGCCTTTTTATTCTTTTCTTTATAAATAATCTACCAAACCAACCTCTTCTCTCTTTTTCATTCTTGATTTCCTTTCAATTCACACACCATTTTCCTCATCTCATAATATTTTATTTTATTTTCTCTAAATATCAAAAGATGTCGGTTCCTCTTCGCGAGGATATGAGGCATTATAGTTAAATAATGATATGATATTGTTAACTTTGAGCATAATCATTATGGATTTGTTTTCGATTTTACTTAAAATGCCCCGTATTATTGAAAGTAGTTGTCTTTATTTATATATCCATGATCATCTCTTTATCTAGTCAAAGTGAGACTTTGGTTTGCATTCCTAACAAATAAAGTACACCTCAAACCTCTCCTTATCGGAGGACATTGCCTTTTTCAAAGCTCAACTACTGATTCACTATGTCTAACTATGACTACATCCTTGAGCTTTGTTAACTTATTTGTTCTCCAGAGATTTTTTTGTCGACACGACTAAATTAGGGAGGTATGACTCAAGTACTACTTGTTTGGGATAACGACCCTTTAAATATCTCCACGATGGTATGATAATATCTACTTTGAGCATAACCCTTGTAGTTTTGCTTTTGGTTTCACAAAAAGAAGTGATCTCATAGTATTGGAGATAGTTGTCCTTATATTTATACCCCATGATCATCCTATTATCAAATTCACGTGGGAATTTCGTTGTATTCCCAATCTTTTGTACTGTCAAGAATTTCTTCTATGTTAGAAACACTTTAGATAGAACGAATATTAAACTCTCCATATTTAGTATGATATTTTATACTCTTGGCTCCATTCTTTTTAAATTGGCCATAAAAATTATTTTCTTTTAGCTATAATGTGGAGACTTATATATTTGAGAATCAACATCATCTACACTTCTATATTTATTGGTAAACAATTTGTACTTTGTAAAAGCCTAAGTGAATAAGTAACCATCTATGAATAACTCCTTAAAATTGGTAGAAAATCTTCTTGATCCTTGACAAAATGTGTTGAAATGCTTTCCTCTATGTATTCTCTTTCAACCTTGAATAAAAGTACTTGCATTTTCACACATTTTGTTTTGATCTTAAAAACTTAGGTGAAAATTGATCATTTAATTTGATTTAAATAACTTGTCTAGATTTTATAAAGAATATCAAAACTTCATCCTTGAAAATTATGTTTTTATAAAGTTGTTAGATAGAATTACATTTTTCATAAACTTGACGTCACTAGATTATATTGTGTTGAATTCATATAGTTTATTGTGTCATTGGATCATTTACTCCATAGTTATTGGAAGTACCTAAATTAATTAGGGTCTAGGGAGAGTTTAATTTTTGCGAGTCGATAATTTAAAAATTGTCTAAATTGAATAAAAGAACATAGTTTCAATATATTTCTTTTATCTAAATGGTATCTAAACAAGGAGAATTAAATGCAACTTATTTCGTAGACTTTGATCTAAAAGTTTTAAACACGTAAACAAAAAATCTGACTTATAATTTTAAATTTAATAGTTGTGATTCTATTTTGGAGTGAATTTCGAATTTGTACATTTATTTATTTTTACGTTGGTTTGTACGTTAAAAAAAAAGATGACAAATTAACTTCTTAAAATTTTAATAAAATTCTACTAGCCAATTATCCGAACATAGCATTGGTTAGTAATAATACCATCATAGATATTGGATAGACTATACAATAAATGCTTGAAATGATGATAATCTAACATTGAACCATATTATTCTATAAGAATCTTAACTTATTTTTAAGTATTTGATTAAAAAGAGTGACAACTTTAAATTTATGGACTTGAATTCTTAGATGACACATCTGAAAAGTCAAATAGGTGGATCTTATCATATAAATTGTGGTCTTAAATTGCTCTCTCCTATTTCTTCTGGGAGCTTCTGTATAAAGAAGAAGAAGAAATGGAATCTCATATGCTTCTATATACTAAAAATATTCCCTTTAAAGCATCAATATATTCACCTTTAATTAATACAATGTTCCATAATATGACCTCTAATACTTTTTCAATTTTTATTTATTCCTTCCGAATTTTAGTTCAACGTATTAATTTTAATCCCTAAATTTTGTGTTTTGTTCTATATTAATCTTTGTACTTTCAATTGCCTGATTTTAATTCATATACTTTTAATAAATCTTAAAATTAGTCTATATACAGTTAGTTTCGTGTTAGACATACTTTATGAAAATAAATTTACATAGTGTCTTTTTTTTATATGGAAGTTTTATTGTTATTTGATCAACTTTGATAATTATTAATTATTAATGACTTAGATTTATTGAAAATTTAGTTGCTCGATTTAAGATTTATTGAAAGTAAAATGATTAAAATTAAATAATATTTAAAATGGGGTTAAAAATAGTATTTAACTTATATTTTTATTTAACTTTTTTTTTTTTGAATTTTGCAAAGTAAATAGAGTTATTATTTATATATTGGGACTAATAAGTACTAACTCAACAAACAATGGGGAAGGAATTCAATTCCAAAATCATTTGAATAAAAGCATCCTGTCGGAATTCAATAATATTGGAGAAGATTCTCTCATTGATATTCTGGCATCAAAATATTATTACTTTAGAATATTATATCCCAATATTTTATTTCAACTTATAAATATTTATTGCCAAAATCAAAATACTTCTCAACTGACATAAAATATGTATTATCGATATCAAGTCGTCTAAAAAAAATAGAATAGTTCAATACATCGAAACAATTCATAATTTTTTAGACTATTTCAAACTTAGCTCTTGATCATATAAAATTTTCATATTTATGCTCAACGTAATAGAGAAAATTCAACAAAATCCTTCCAAACTAACCTACAATTAAATTATTGTTTTTTTAGTCACGACTTGAGGGTAGAGAGATTCTAACATTTAATCTCTTAATCAAGATGTATGTCTTATATCAATTAAACAATTATTTTATCTAACATATTTTGAGACATGGATGTGCCATTCAAATATTACTTTTAATACATTAAACATTACCATCAACAAAATTCACTTCTTTTGAGTGAAATGTCTAAATGGTTGATTGATTTTCTTAGGAGTGTTCATGAGTTGAGTTGGGTTGGGATGAAAGATTAAACTCAACCCAATTATTCGGGTTGTAAATTTCTTTAACCCAAATAACCATTATTAAAAAATGAATCCAACCCAACCCAATCATGAAATATTTGGGTTGGATTGGTTTGGGTTAATCGGGTCATTTATTTAAAATTTTGTTCTTGAAAGAAGCAAAACGTAAATATGTAAAAATTTTATTTAATTATTTTCATATATTGAATTAAGATTAACAACTCAACTTCAATTTATATAGTGAAAATTTTCTTTCTAAAGTGCAAAGAAACTATTTTAAGAGTTGTTGAAGAATAAATTATTCAAAAAATATTATAATCAAATAAAATTAAAATCAATATATGTATAAATAATTGTGTTATAAGTAATAAAAAAAATACATTTTAAAAGTAATAATAAATTCGGGTTGGTTTGGGTTATATTAGGTGAACCCATGAACCAACCCAACCCATAAAATTTCCATTTATTTAAACTCAACCCAACCTAAATGAGTTGATAACCCAACCCAAACCGTATGGATTGGGTTGGGTTGATCGATTTTTTCGGATTTTTTGAACGCCCTAGATTTTCTAACGAAGTTATAGGAAGTAGAAAGTTGTGAACTTCATTCCTTGTTTGACTTAAAGAGTTTCTGGGTCCCACTATTAAAAAAATCAATTTTATACCTTATCAACTTTTTACACTATGACCACTGAAGTTCACAACTCTCAAAACTTCATAACCTTGTCACAAACGCCCTATAAATACAAAATAAACATTTTAAACACATAGGGGGCGTGGGGCAAGGAGTTGGTTATTATAGATGAGTTATAATAGTTTGTGTTTGAGGTATGAATTATTTTAGTTTGGATTATGAGGTGTAAACTATCTTAGTCCGAGAAGAAAATAGTAAACATTGTAGTAAAGAATAAAAAATGATGAATGTAAAATAGTAAAAAATAAAAATCATAGTAAATAATAAATACTATAACAAATAAAGATTTTGAAATAGTGTTGGATGTATCAATGTGAGGAATACAAAATAATATTTATTATGATAAGAGATAATTATTATAGTGTTAAGATAGTTTTTGTCTCAAACATATCGATAAAAAAGTAAATCTAAACTTATTAAAACAAGACTTCAATGACACATAAACTAAAATTTGAATGGAATGAAGCAATAAAGAAATCTTAAAGATTTGATGGAGATGGAACTTTAAAGATGGAAAAAAATATTAAAAAAGAAAAGTATTGTGTATTGGTGGTGAGATGAGAAGAGCAGTGCAATGAATATAGGGAAGAAATTGGATGGGTGTGAGATTAGAAGTTTGAAGAAACCCACCACTGTCAGACTCCAGAGAGACTTGACTGTCAGTCACAGTCCCTCCCCCAATTGCCCACTTTCTACCTACCTATCTTATCACACCAATTCCCTCTTTCTACATTTTTCACTTAACAAACAATTTTATTATTATTATTATTATAAATTTCAAAGACAAAAATAAAAATGCTCGAGGTCAAGGTACGAACAAACACCAATTATAAGAGTGATAAAAAAAAAAAGACAAAACAAACCAACCATACTCACTTAACAAGACTCCGATGAAACAATTAAATATATATATATATATGTATATTTCCCCAGAAAATGCATCTATAGAATATTGGAAATGACGTGAATTTTCGTCCATATGAAAAGTATTCTAAGGTGACAGATTATGAATTGCTAAACGAGTATTCTCATGTAAGTACTTACATGAGAACTTCCAAATTATAAGTGTGGTGGAAGGAGAAACTTTCTCCACATGTACACGTTGCTACCACCGTCCATTAGACATTTGGATTTGAATAGCTGCGCTCACCTGTAAAAAGAAATAACTTTTCATTACTTTTCCATTCAATCTTATCAAATAGTTATTGTTTTATTAATGTTTTAATGTACTCAACACTGATTTTTTGGATGTAAAATTATTTTTAGATCTAAAACCATTATTTCCTTCCTTAATATATACATGCTAATGTTATATTTTTTAGGGACAAAAAAAAAAAAAAGACAATAATTTTCTTTGCCCTTCTTCTCTCTGACTTTCAATTACCATTTCTGGACAACTTTTCTTCTGATTCTAACCATTCTTCGATGAGTGCAAGTCAAAGGTAGGGTGTTGTGTTAACATTTGGGAGCAATCGATTTACAACAATTTAACACTAAGACTGTGTCGTATTTTGCTTTCAAGGCAACAATGGGCCTTCCATGGTATAACAACAAAGATTTACATTTGGTTTTTACATAGAAACCTCATCAATAGAAGCTTCCCACATCAAGTTAAACAATCAAATATACACACTAGATCGAGCAACCTAACAAATCACTTGAGAGTGCAAAGTAGCACTATGAACATAAACATCACCCTCCTATAAAAGATGATAGATGACAACACATCATACCATTCTTTAGACGTTATGACAAATGCACTTGCTTATGCTACAATGATATATACAACCAAACTTCGTGTCCCACAAAAAAAAATTAGGTGAGAAAAGCCACTCCACAATAGACCTTGTAATAACTTGGCTAAAAGGACAATAAAAAAAAGTAAATGGTCTACATACTCAACCCCGGTAGAACTCAAGCATAAAAAATAAAAATAATTGTCTTTTCATAAGATAAATATTGTACAATATTGTTCATAACATTTCAACAAAAATCCAAGTGACAAGTCTTGATAATTTTATACGAGATACATACTTCATTTCACATGATAATATTTATTTTAACGATTGTTTTGAATAAAAGAGAACAAAAGGTGTGAATTTATCCAAATTTAATAACAAATTTGATGAATTTGAAAGTTTAAGATAGAAACCAATTCACCTACTAATTAATTATTTTAAGGAAAATTATATGAATTTCTACTTAGAAAAACATAAATTATAATCACACTCTTCTATTTTCAAATTGATCAACCACTCTTAAATTATGAAACTTTATGATTAAATTTTTACTATAGTCTATAGCAATTATGTGAACATTTAATTGAATTCGCATTTGTGACTTTTTTTTTTTTTTTTTTTATAAGAATATAATTAAATTGATCAATTACTCTTCAAAACTCATGAAACTTTGTGATTAAAAATAATCTTATTTCACTCATATAAACATCATTGTTTATATGTAAAATGAATATTCGTGCTTGAAAAACACACACATCATACACTCAATTTGTGATAAATAAAAATGTAAAAAATACACCAAATTGATTTAAAGAAAAGGAAACTCAACTTCTAACCTTCTCCTCAATTATATCTACCTATTTATGGGATATAAACATATATTAATATAGGACTCTTTTATTAAGGTGCATATATATACACCTAATTACTTGTAAGTTATAAGACCCCTCACCCACTACTTCCATTCTATTCAATGATCAACTCCTCAAATTTCTACCAACTCAAGGGTCTACTTCTTAATTATTCATCATCTAATTACCAATAAATAAGACCTCTCTCTTACATTCATTCACTTCAATCTCTTTCAATGGTTCTATCTCTTTCAAATTTATATTTGTTATCGAGGATATTTACTCTTAATTAATGCCTTTTATTTGATAAACAAAATATTATTCTAACAAATATTAACGTAATTCAAATAGTTAAACACTATGTACCTCCTTTCATATATAATGTTTTATCGATTTTCAACATTAACCTTTGATTTTAATTAAATTGAACTAACTTATCAAAATGAACACAACAATATTGACATATATACTACCTCTCTTTAGATTGAAGCTTCAAATTAATTCCTATACCCGTTTGTATAAAGGGTAAAATTGCTATTATGAACAAGTTAGTTCTATGATTAATATACCATTTTTTTCTTATATATATAATAAATGAGATTTTGAAATTAAAATCTCCATTCTAGAATTTAAGATAAAAAGTGATGAAATTAATGGCGTTCTCAAAATTAAATAAATATCCATACACTTTAAACCCATTATATACTATTATATATTATGATTCACATGTCTTTTTACAAGCTCTCAAAGCAAATAATTTAAACCATTTAAACAATTTAAACGCATGTTGCTAACTTTTAACTAACTTAGGCTTAGTTTGGTAGCAATTTGGTTTCTAAGGGTTATTTTATTTTTTGATTGTTTTTTTTTTTTTTTTTTAAATTTAGTTTTTATGTTGGGTTGTTTAAGGTATTTTTAAAATCAAAGTCAAAATTTGAAAACGAACAAAATAGTTTTCAAAAACTTGATTTTGTTTTTAAAAATTGGGTAAAAATTTAAATGTTTTCATAAGAAATATGAAAATCACGAAGAAAAAGTTAGGAGAAAAGAAGCATAAATTTTAAAACAAAAAACCAAATGAAACTTTAGGCCTCGTTTGGTAATTATTTTGCTTTTGGGTTTTGGTTTTTGAAAATTACGCTTATTTTCTCTTCGTTTCTTATAATGATTTGCATCTTTATCAAGTAAAATAGTTGAATTTTTAACCAAATTCCAAATTCTAATAACACGTTTTTAAAAGTTTTTTTTTTAGTTTTCAAATTTTGACCCCGTTTTTTAAGCCATTGGTAAAAAGTAGATAACTAAGAAAGAAATTTGGAGATAAAAATAATGTCTATAGGCTTATTTTTTAAAAACAAAAATCAAAATGATTACCAAATAAGATCTGATTGATTAATTTTTCTAAAAAACAGTATGACACGAGGATTGAACTATTGATATTTGAAGAGGAGAATTAGTACCTTATGATCTACTAATTGTCATCCTATCACCTTCAAATTGACCTTCTATTTTAATTAGATGAAATTAATCATCTTGTCACCTTAAAACTTTATACAATAATCGAATTTACAATGATTTATGTATTCAAAATTTAAACCTATTTGAGATACAATTAAGAGATTTGACTACACAAATGTCACAAAATATTCATAAATCCACGATTTTTTTTTTCATTTACTCTTAGATAGAAAAATATTGACTATATATGCCAAATGGTCTCAAATCTTTTAATTAATTCTCAATGTTTACAACTTTTTAATTTTATGCTTAGTTTATTTGAAATTTTCAATTGGGTCTTCGGTATAGAAAAAACCAGTCAAAATTTACTACCAGATAGTCACCATATCAATAAATTATTATATTAATTACTCGAACATTCCATAATTTGAAAGAAAGTAAGGGTCTATTTGGATTGATTAGAGAATAAAATGTTTTTCGAGAAAGTCATTTTTATTTAAACTCTCTTGATAAAAATTATTTAAAATACACATTGAAAGTCTTTGATATATAATTTAATCGATGTCTTATATATTAATATATATGATATGAAAATATATAAAAGGTTATTATTATTTAAAAAAATGAATTTGTAGAGTTCCAACTTCCAAGATAGAGATACCAAAACTTTAGTCGCTTACGTTAGCTTAAATCGATGACATCAAAATAAGATAAAATTAGAGGAGAAAAAAAGGAAAGAGAGAAAGGAAAAAAGAAAATGGGCAGACAACTTGGAGTTTTGTGGGCCCATGCTCTGCACTAAAATAACACTCTTTCTCTCATCAATTCTAAATATTTATAATATTCCATTCCTCCTAACATCTCCATATTCCCCACCCCCCCCTCCCCCCCCCCCTTTTTTTTATAAATAATATTAAATTTAGAGCAATGACTCATATTCCCATTCCCACGCACACAAAAACAAGATTTTTCAATCAATTTTTTTTTAAAAAAAAAAAATTAAAAACTACCAGTGTCAATTTTTTCAGGTGCAATAGGGTTGTACAATAAATGGGTGCTACAATAGATGGGTGCAACTCGACTGCACTTAAATATATATTTTTTAAATTTAAGTCTGGTTACATAAATAACAATCAAACCCAAAATAATAGCATATGTAACACGAGCGTACAAACATGGTAGATATAACACAAGAATAGACAACATATATTGGAAAAGACTAAAAAGCTCAATGATTTTTGCTCGGTCCACCAAATGAGAACCCAAAATCACTGATTTTGTGTGCTATAACTTCTTCCAATTTTTCTTAAATCGAAAGCTATCATTGATAGCTGCAATCAGTGGCTTTCATTGATAATTGTTATTAGTGGTTATCATTGATAATCTTATATCATGTCTATTGCCAATCTTTTTATCAATGGTTATTAACTTTGAAAGATTAACACTTACAAACTATCAATGATAGAAAGCTATAAATGGTTATCAACTTTGAAAGATGAACACTTGAAAGTTATTAGTCACTATTACTGATGGATTTTTATTAGTGGCTATCAACTGTAATTAATATTTGTATGCTTTTGTTCTCACGAGACTCATCTTTTAGTTAGTATAATTTAAAAATTCAGACATGAAATTGATAGTCACAGTTTTTGCTAAAAACAAATTCTTGATTTCAGGTTATTCAAACATCACTAGTGTTTATGGCTATCAGTGAGTGATAACATGTTATAAGTGATTCGAAACTATCATTGATAGTATCATATCACTAATAGTTTCTATCATCGATAGCATACTATAAATCATATCAACGATAGTATCACTAGCATCTTTCTCTATAATTTTTTTATTATTCCATTGGTTTCCAAATATTCTTTAGGCTCCGTTTGGTAACAGTTTCGTTTTTTGTTTTTAGTTTTTGAAAACTAAGACTATTTCCTCCTCATTTCTTATAATGTTTTGCATATTTCTTGAGTACAACGGTTGAATTCTTAATCAAATTAAACAAATTTTTAAAAGCCATTTCTTTTTAGTTTTCAAATTTTGGTTTGGCTTTTCAAACAATTGATAAAAAGTAGATAATGAATGAAAAAAGGAGGTGGAAGTAGTATCTATATACTTAATTTTCAAAAATAAAAACAAAAAAACAAATGGTAATCAAATGGACCTTAAGTTTAATATTGTTAAATTAATTACTTATATTTTTAAAAATAATTAATTACTTGCATTTATAGCACCAAATCCATTGACAAAGCAATCAAAACAAGAACAACAAATCTATTCTTATCAGTAACTGCAGTAGCATTAACAAAAAAAAGAAAAACCCCATTCTTATCACAGACCGGCAAATTCCAGCTCCTATTCCAATTTCACCTCTCGTTTCCCAATACTCTACCCTCTCTCCACCATCCAGCTCGAGAGTTCCCTACACCCTATAATAACACTATAGAAAGACTAATTTCTTTAGCTTAATTTGGGCTTGTTTCTGAATTTTATGTATTTATTATACTATTTATAAGTATTGAGTAACTAAGAAATAGAATGAACCACCAAAGTCGAAACAAGGTAAAAATGAACCAAAACAGAGCTCCGTTGCATCAACAGTGAAGAAGAAAGAAAAATTACCAAATTGCCCATTTAGAGCGCTGTAACGCTCTCCCTTATGTTTTGCTTTACGCTGTCAACCCAATAGCACAATTTAGAAGTGTTGCTATGCTCTGGAGTTTGACGAACACGAAAGGCTTGCACTTGTGCTTGGTAAATAGGAGAGTGTAGCGCTCAACGTGGCTATGTTGAAGGATCACGCTGCGACAACAAAAGCCAGTGTAACGATGCTTGGCTAGTTTTTTTTTTCCTGATTTTAGGTCGTACCAGTTTGGGCTTTCAGCCCCCCAATTCCATTTTCTATTCTCCTCCCTTTGTAATTCTTCATTCTTATGTGTATTTTGATGATTGTAAAGCTTATCTTGGACCGATCTTGTGGCTAAGGTGAGTTGCTAGTTCAGGTCTAGGTGAAATCCATGGATCCATTGTGAGGATTTTTGTTCTAAATCTATATTTCTCTTTGATATTTATGTGATTCTTGAAAGTATATTAATTTCTATGCTTAGACGATCACCATCATATTTTCTTTGTTAAGCTAGAGATAAATACTTCTTTGTGTATAAATCTCCTTGGGCAAAAATTCTAAAGCATACTTGTGTGAACTTTTAAATTGACTTGAGCAATTATTTTGTAGCATTGCATATAATTCGAGAATGGAATTGATTAGTACCCTATGTCATCCATTTTATTAATCGTTTTAGTGAGAACCCACTACACCTATATAGACTAATTGAGACGTAGTTAGGATAGATGTAAAATTTCTATGGACGCCATTGAACCCAATTAATCGAGCATCTATTTTAAGTAAGTGATCCATAGTAATTAGGACGCTTACTTTGGCTATCGGGCAAGTTGACTAAGCACATTTTGAGAGAGACAATTCTTAGTAATCCTATGATCAATCGAATATTAGGTGGATCCCAAGTCCTGAGTTAGGCGTTCTTTTTTACTTTTCTTGCGATTTAAATTTTGCATTTTGCATTCCCGCATTTTTTTTTTCTCTTGCACATTATCATTATCCAATCAAAACTCCCTGTTTTTAGTGCTTTTCATAGACCAATTTAACTTAGAGAGATTCTATCTTAGACCTTCTATGGTTCGACTCCGGATTTGTCGCTTGTGCAACTCAGTAGTATAAGTAGTTGATTGGACGATTTACAAATATTATTTGATTTTCAGTGTTTTACAAAGTGAGAGTAAAAAGCTAGTATCAGCCTAGCTTTGAGAAGAAAGAAAAATGTGTCTTGTGGGGCGAAGTTGAGTCACAACCAGACATGACATTCCATCAAGTGGGTTTGTAGAAGAAGGAGCCGTAACAGTCGTAGAGGGCAAGGACATTGTCGTTGGAGATGACGAAAAAGGGGTTTTGAGAAGGAGGGGAAAATGCGTTCACAATAGGGAGATGGGAAGAAGGAAGAAAGGAAGCTGAAGAAGAAACAAAATCAAAACAGAAAGCACTGAAAAAAATGGGGGAAGAAGCAACAAGAAAGTTGCGACCCAGCGTACAAACAAACGCAAAATTGGAAAAGAATTTTTTTTTATCAACTTGACTGGTCAAATTTTGAACCTCAACTTGAAAATGTGCTACCATTGTAAATTTCAATTCTAATATTGCTACCCATTACCATTTTTAAAAAATTTACGATACCCATGTTAAAGTTTAATATTATTTATTAAAAAATAGACCAAAATAGCTAGATTATTTTAAACTAATTTTTCTGCATTTTCGACGCTTTTTTCTTTACCACTAATTCATATCAAAATTGCTCTGAGAAAAAATTGGTGGCAATACTAAAATCAAACGAGAACAAATATTTTATTATTCATAATTTCATTGTATGAAGAAAACATGTTACAACTCTCAATAAAATATAATAAAATAGTTAGATTATTATTGAAAATAGTATCATACATAAAATATCTTTCATCATTAATATTATTATATTATAAAATAGTGGTTTTGAGGTTCAGATGATTCAGAGTGCACCGATAACTGAACATGAAAGAAATTAAAAAAATAAAATAAAATGAAAGGTTAAAATAACATTTTGGTTCACATTTTTAAAATTTGTTTAAATGTCTAATTTTACATTGGTATATTTAATCAATCTCAAATTTAATCCTTTAAAATGAATTCTTTAGAAATTGATGTAATATAATATATATATATATATATTATATATATATTAATATATATATATATATATATAATATATATATATAATATATGTGAATATATTTTTGAAATTTATAATGAAAATGTTAAATAATATATATATTTTTTTAAAAGTAAAAAATAAACCAGTAATAGAAGTAATAGAGGTAAAATTTAAAATTTATTAAAAGTATGCGACTAAAATTAAAAACTAAAATTAAATAAAAAATTTTAAAAGTGTTATAAAATGGTATAAATTTACCTGTTTCATTTTTAAAAATAAAAATAACTCAAAAATAATTTTAATCATTTCATATCAATTTAATAGTTTAAAAACTGCATTTTAAAAGAATTAAAAATTGAATTAATATGAGTCCCTAAAAAATGTATTTCAAAATAATTTTAAATATATAAAAAATGATTTTAACCGTTATCATTACAAAATCACTTCCAAATTCCGGTAAGATCTAGAATAAAAGTAAAGTGGATAAAGAAACGGTTCAACCAAATTGAAATAAAGAAATGATTTAATAAAAAAAAAAAAAAAGGAAAAAGGCCGCAAAGTGGATTAAGTAACTTTTGGGGGCCGGAAAGCAAAATTGATTAAGAAGAAGCTCTTGGCCCGATTAATGATAAGCTCACGGGCGGTGACAGAGCAAGTCGGCTTTCGACACAGCCTCCGTATCCTAAAAAGTTAGGACCGTTTTTATTAATTTTAAAAGTAGTATTTTTTCATTAGGATATAATTATATATATATAAATTTATTTTATTTATTATTTATTATAATTTCTTTATTTTTAAATGATTTATTCTCTAACAATTCCTAATTTTTTTTAGCACTTTGTAATGATAATTTTCATATCATAAATTAAGGTTGAGTTGTTAATCTTAATTTAATATAAGAAAATAATTAAATATTTTTTTTTTACATATTAAACGTTTTACTTATTTTTAAAACAAAAATTTAAATAAATGATCTGAGTAACTCAAAATCAACATAAACTAAATGTTTCATAGTTAGATCGGGTTGGGTTCATCATTTAATAAGGATTATTTGGATTGAAGAAATTTACAACCTAAATAATTGCGTTGCGTTTAAAAAGTGCTTCAACGAAATCTAATTCAATCCACGAATATCTCTACTACAAACGGAGGAATAATATTTTGGATTTTTTATTTAATTCAATCTAAAATGTTTGTGAATGAGTGAATTTATGTTAATTATAATTGATTTTTAACAATTTTCACTTGTTCCATTTAAAACCACCTAACAAAATTATTATCTCAAAAAGTCTACCCAAGCTGTAAAAGCGAAAAGGATATAATTATTCCTAAATAATAAAGAAAAAGTGGATAAATACAAAAAGATATAAACCCACTCAAATTAATAAGAAGTCGCTAATATTAATTCGATTTCAACACCTTTCTTTCTAATATATGAAAGTTATTGCATTTAGAAAAGTATTTTGTTACTTTGGTTGTGGTTTGTGTGCACTTTGACATCACGCTATGACATTCCTTTATTATTATTATTATTTTTTTTTTGCAATTTAATAATACATTTGCCAAAAAGAAAAAAAAAACTTTATACACTCATGAGAATTACGCATTGAAAATTTTATAATGAATCTAAATGGATTCATGTTTAGGGTTTTATTCTATATATAAAACTATAATAGTTTGGAGGTTACTATAATAGTTTGGAGGTTTAAGTGATACAATTTCTAATGTTTTTGGTACCCTAAATATGTTTGTTGAAAAACAATAGTACCTCAAACAAAAAATGCTACGTTGGGTTTTTTGATCTTTCGACTCCGTTGAATGCTTGTTTTTACGATAATAGCACCACAACGTTGGTATACATTTTAAAACTCACATCACAAAATTTTGTTAGAAGTGTAAACAAAATCTCGTAATGGTTAGGAAAAGAAGAGATTTATGATATGTGATTGTTTCAAGCCTAAAGAATAATATGAGGATGACTCAAGCAAGTTTTATAGCTCATGACGGCATAGAGCCTCATGATGAGTTTCTCATGAATGTGAGACTTAATTGGACAGAGTTATTCTCAGACATGTAGACCCTAGGAAAGACATCACAGTTGGCGCTTCTAGAGTAGAAGCAGTTTTCAGTTGACTAAATTTGTTCTGGTACGTATCTTCAGATGACGCATTATATAGCACGACCAGTTTCTTCACTGCACATATGAAGTTTTCCTTGTGACATGGTAGGCTCTGATATATGTTTTTAGTATATAAGACTTTCTTAACTTCATGACCGTTTTCACAGTTCTCAGCTCGGACGTGTAGAAGTGTTGCTGATTTTCAACATCTTAAGTTTCATAGTTATTTATGGAAGGGGTTGTTACACCTATTTTGGTACTAGTTTTAGCTATGTCAAACGACGACCCTTGTTTTGCATCTAGTTTTTTTGAAGAGTCTCCAGTTAGCATTGGGTACTCGATTGGATTTTGGTACAATTTTTCACCCACTGATGGTCAAATAGAACGTCTGAACCAGATATTGGAAGATATGTTGTGTGCTTGTGCACTAGAGTTTTCAGGGAGTTGAGACTCTCACCTGCATTTAATGGAATTCGCACATAATAATAGCTATCAGACTGCCACTGGCACATTACCATTTGAGGCCCTATATGGGAAGAGTTGCAGGTCCCCTATGTGTTGGGATGAGGTAGGAGAGAGGAAATTGTTAGGACCTGAATTGGTGCAGACCACGAATGAGGCAATACCTCGTATACAAACAGCTCAGAGCAGATAGAAGAGCTATGCTGATGTAAGACGTAAGGACTTGGAATTTGAGACTAGTAAAAAGAGAGAGATTTTCCCAGGTTTGGCAGGAAGGGGAAGTTGAGTCCGAGAGTCATTGGACCTTTCGAGGTCTTGGAGTGAGTTTGGCCCTGTAGCTTACCGTTTGGCATTGCCCTCAGCACTGTCTTCAGTTCATTAATGTCTTCCATGTTTCGATGCTAAGGAAGTATGCGACAGACCCGTCCCATGTAGTTGACTACGAGCCCTTACAGTTAATGACAACTTGAGCTACGAGGAGAAGCCTGTAGAGATCCTCGCCAGAGAGTAAAAACATTGCGCCGCTGGGAAATTGCTTTTGTGAAAGTCCTGTGGCAGAATCACCAGTTCAAGGAGGCTACTTGGGAGCGAGAGGATGAGATGAAGGTCTAGTACCCGGAGCTTTTTCAAGAATGAACTTTCGAGGACGAAAGTTCTTTGAGAAGGAAGAATGTAACACCCCCGGAGTTTTTTTTTTCAAGAATGAACTTTCGAGGACGAAAGTTCTTTGAGGAGGGAAGAATGTACACACCCCACACATTTTTTAAGTAATAATGTATTTTTAGTAACTTTATTATTTGGAATTTCAGTAATTGGTATTAGTTGGAGGGCATTTTTGAAATTTTGGACTTCAAGTGTAAGTGTGGGAATTTAATTGTTGACGTGAAATTATTCAAATTGGAAATTAATGGCAGGAATTAATTTTTCTTTGAAACGGAAAAGAATTTAATAGTATAAAACGAAGGAAAATTAAATGTAATTATATTTATTTCCTTTTTTTTTTTATTGTTATTGTTATTGTTTTTTTTTTTTTTTTTTTTTTTTTTTATTATAAAAAGTCAAATCCCACCCCCTTTTTTTTCCTACGTTCGTGAACCTGTCGACGCCTCCCAAAGCTGCCACTTCAGTTTCTTCTTCATGACTTCCGTCCACCACTACTCAAAGCGTCATTCGCTTTTGCCGTCATTGGATCTATCGATTTGGGTAAGATTTCTGCCATTTGGGTTTGTTTTCGGTTGATTCTTGAATACTCGTTTACTTTTGACATCAATTGGTTGATACCCATTTGGTTTCAACTTTGGATTCAAGTTTGTGAAGGTATTGAGGTGTTGTTCAGTAAAGTTGGAGTTTGTTTTAGCGAGTTTTGGTAAGTTTTGTGCTTTGATTACCCTCTTGTGGATTAAATTTGGTTGTCGAGAAATTTTGGTAAAGTCACTTGGAAGTGATTTTTCTGAGAAACTATACATGGATAATTTATTTGAGATATTGGTAGTAAAGTATGTATTTGATTCAAGCTTTAATCATGTAAGCCTAATTTTCAAATTATGATTAGGGGGTTGATTCAAGATGAAGAAGAGTTTGGTTTGCTAATTATTTGGGCTTAAAATTGGAGGTTTGGAAGGTGAATTCGAATTGGACCACACCTTAGGTAAGGTTAATCTGGAAATATTTTGTA
>NC_052358.1:53454837-53487465 GCF_009727055.1 Benincasa hispida
ATGAAAGATGCTCTTAAAAGTGGCTACCCTAAAAAAGGTATTCCAACAGTTTGGCAGGAAGGGGAAGTTGAGTCCGAGATTCATTGGACCTTTCGAGGTCTTGGAGTGAGTTGGGCCCTGTAGCTTACCGTTTGGCATTGCCCTCAGGCACTGTCTTCAGTTCATAATGTCTTCCATGTTTCGATGCTAAGGAAGTATGCGACAGACCCGTCCCATGTAGTTGACTACGAGCCTTACAGTTTAAATGACAAATTGAGCTACGAGGAGAAGCCTGTAGAGATCCTCGCCAGAGAGGTAAAAACATTGCGCCGCTGCGGAAATTGCTTTTGTTGAAAGTCCTGTGGCAGAATCACCAGTTCAAGGAGGCTACTTGGGAGCGAGAGGATGAGATGAAGGTCTAGTACCCGGAGCTTTTTCAAGAATGAACTTTCGAGGACGAAAGTTCTTTGAGAAGGAAGAATGTAACACCCCCGGAGTTTTTTTTTTTCAAGAATGAACTTTCGAGGACGAAAGTTCTTTGAGGAGGGAAGATGTACCACCCCACACATTTTTTTAGTAATAATGTATTTTAGTAACTTTATTATTTGGAATTTCAGTAATTGGTATTAGTTGGAGGGCATTTTTGAAATTTTGGACTTCAAGTGTAAGTGTGGGAATTTAATTGTTGACGTGAAATTATTCAAATTGGAAATTAATGGCAGGAATTAATTTTCTTTGAAACGGAAAAGAATTTAATAGTATAAAACGAAAGGAATTAAATGTAATTATATTTATTTCCTTTTTTTTTTTATTGTTATTGTTATTGTTTTTTTTTTTTATTTTTTTTTTTTTATATAAAAAGTCAAATCCCACCCCCCTTTTCTTCCTACGTTCGTGAACCTGTCCGACGCCTCCCAAAGCTGCCACTTCAGTTTCTTCTTCATGACTTCCGTCCACCACTACTCAAGCGTCATTCGCTTTTGCCGTCATTGGATCTATCGATTTGGGTAAGATTTCTGCCATTTGGGTTTGTTTTCGGTTGATTCTTGAATACTCGTTTACTTTTGACATCAATTGGTTGATACCCATTTGGTTTCAACTTTGGATTCAAGTTTGTGAAGGTATTGAGGTGTTGTTCAGTAAAGTTGGAGTTTGTTTTAGGCGAGTTTTGGTAAGTTTTGTGCTTTGATTACCCTCTTGTGGATTAAATTTGGTTGTCGAGAAATTTTGGTAAAGTCACTTGGAAGTGATTTTTCTGAGAAAACTATACATGGATAATTTATTGTGAGTATTTGAAAATGAATTTGTATCAATAATATGTATTTATGTATTTCATTTGCTTTAATCATGTAGATTTGGCGCACTATAGATGCCTGAATTAAATGGATATAAGGTTTATGGATATGAGTAGTGTTAGCGATTTTTTCAATGAGTGTATAGAATAAATGGGGAGCTTATATGGTTATAATGTAGTGGCTAATGATTGGATATATATGGTTACTTTTTTGCAGCTTAGAACATGTAATTAAAGGAGGTTATTTGGAGTACGAGAGATTCAGAGATATTGAGACCTCACACCTTAGGGCCCATTATTAAGGGCATATATTCGATTGGCAATGGAATATATTAATTTGTTTGTAAGTATCATTTGGGTTAGAAATTCAAGATGTGTTTTGATGAATTCTGATGGCGCAATTATACTAATATTTTTTATTTAAATGCTTTTGGTTTTTATTGTGGCTAATTTAGAGAAGCTTGATTTATAAGAAATTCAAGAATTGTCACAATTAGTAGTCTTCTAAGATTTGGGGCTCTAATTTAAATGCCATTTATATGTTTAGGTGGTATTCTGTATCAGCATATTATATTGTGGGAGTGATTGAATAATGGTATAAATGTTATATTCTTGTAATCTGTAACGTAATCCTTGGGCCCGACATTTAAATAATATAGTTATGGATCTTAGTTTAATGAAATCGGGTCTTCTATAGGATGTATCATGGTGATGAGAATTGTATTGCTACGCATAGATTAAAATATAGAAGGTTATGAAGAGATGTTAATGACAACAGATCAAATGATTGAATAGTAGATTATGAGACTGATTTAAAATGTATCAAGTCAATGTTTTAAGATCTTATTATATTGAATCTCTCTAGAAATTTGAATTTTGTGGGTTGAACATATTAAGTACTAATGATTTTCTTTTTATCTAAAGAGCATATACAGCGATTGAAAAAATCTCATCATAATATGAATTATTTATCTGTATTATATCATCGCCACGACAAACAACTTTATGAAAGTCTATATGTTCTTGAACCTGTAATGTAGTAGAAGTAGTAGATAGAGCCATTGACGGTGACTCCCAATTTGATTAGGTGATATTGAGAATGAGATTATATTATTTGGAAACGACAGTAGTCCGTGCTATGAGGAAAAAATAAGTTGTAGAACCAAATGGGAAATATATTTACTAGCTACCAAATGTAGATTTGGAGAAGATGAAAACAATTCGAAATCGTTGTGTGAACGTAAGGTCCCTAACTTTGGGAGAAAGGAATGAGTTATGAGTGTTAGATATATGTTTAGTATGTTTAGTCATATAAAAAAGAGTAAACGTTGTGTTTATTCAGCCTGATAGAATGAAGATACATAGATTGGTATGTTAGCTATGAACTCTTTTAAGTAATTGTGTTTGCACATATTATGTTCCTATTGTAATTGAGTTCACTATATAATTTATTAGTTTATACTGATGATGATTCACCATTTGTTATTGGATTATATTTGTGTGATCACTTTTACGGTGTTAATTTGCTAACAATTGGTAACAGTTTGTGTTTCCCTCTCTTTTTTATGTACTTTTTTTAGTGCTATCTTTTATGTCATGGAGATTTTTATTCACATGCTAACAAGTTGGTAATTGTGCTAAACTTCTTATAGAGGTAATATTCACCAGTTTTGTTTCGCGTACGTCTGGGTCCGTGATTCTCTTCAACCAGTTTCGTAGAATCACCCATTATACGATTCATAACCACAAAAGATATTTTTGCATTTCTCCACTTCCGGGTTCACAATCAGTATGATAGATTTCTTCCCTGTGAGTGTTGAGTTGTCGAGAAGGGAGGCGACATGCACAACTATATCCCATTGATCGACCGCATTATTCCCAGCATTTCAGTAGTTTACAGGCAGGTTTTCTTGAGTGCACAAATTAGTTTTATCCAGTTTGGATGAGTCTCATCTCTAGTGGTTTGAGCGTTGGAGATGTACGACACTACAAAAAGCGCTAGTCGAGCGAGCATCTATTCACCTGCACTTTAACTTGTAGCGAGTAGGAATGTACAGTAAGTAACTTCACGATCTGCCACTTCAGGTTTGGTGTCCATTACAGTGTATTATTGGTTTAGTCCCATCGGAGTGGAGCAAGGACAAACATATTTGATCATAAAGTTTTGCTATCTACATCGAGCCAATGATGTGGGAGGTGGATCATGCAAACGGTATGTATCCATTGTAGAAGAGGATCTCCTCAAGGCCGTCGTTCTGAACCCCCAGAGATGTGAATTGGTGGAGGATGGACTTATATATAAGCTTGAGTATCCTCTGGTTGACGTCCCAGAGTATTTTATACGTTCATCCCAGAATATTTACTCCGCATCAGATCTGTTTGTATTGCTTATACAGGTAGATGCGGATGACGTAGATGGCAATAGCTTGAAGTCACAGAGGAATGGTAAGCATGACCAAGACTGGCGTCGAATCCATGCGGAAGAATTTCAAATCCTAACCTGAGCATGCGAGAAACATGTTATTCGTGCATAGGAAAAATTAACATCGAATGGGGCATGCGCTGTATCCAGACGACTACTTTCCTGGTACAAAAATTCGATACGAGCCACTGAGGACTTAGTTTTTTTAACGGCTTCCGCTCATGAGATTTAAAGTTCTTTTCAGTGTTCCTCTTAACCTTTTAGTTTTGATTCTTAAAGTTACTTTTAAGAATTGTTTTTTCGAGAGGGATTTATACTGATTAGTGTGCGTCCTTATCTTAATTTGATATCTTTATAGGTACCCTACTATTGGTTTTTAAGTATTTGAATTTTAATGAAGAGCGATACTGGTAAGTAGGAATCTTTATACACTAATAATATCGTATAAGTATCATATGCTTCCATATATATTAATTTGTTCCGTCCACATAATGAATTAAATTGTTTAATATTTATTTTTTTTAATTGTACAGGAGATACAGCTTTTAAGTACGTGTCATTTTGAGGATCGCATTTGTCCAAACTAACATTATTCAGGTTGAGGCATTTAGAATATAAAACTTACCAGAATTGGACTTAATGTGGCCTCCTAGCACCATTTTAAGTGTCCTCAACGAGGTAGAGTCGGTTATTCAACCAAACAAGATGATACGTATAAAATAGTAAGAGATTTTATTATAAGAATATTTACTATTTATACCATAATCTCGCCACAATCTCACTCTTCTCCTCCTTTCAAAATTACATTACCAAAATAATAAAAAACATACCATGTTGTCAACTACTCAATGTTGCAAGACACCGGAGAGAGATCGGAGAGAGAGCGTGAATATGCGTTGTTATCGAAGCGATCTAGATATCTGTTACAATTTAGATTGATCACTATTTACAAGCGACAACTAAAGACAACAACCTCATTTGAGGCGGTAGAGCGTGCCTTAGGGTGAGAGATATATATTATAATATATTTCTATTAGGTAGACTTTTATTTCAAATTGTAAATATTCTTTAACATTCATACATTTTTTTTTTAAATATGAGTGCAAATGAATTATTATATACATTGGATAGAGTTGTTAAATATATAGGCTATATAATTAGAGTTTAAATAATAATGGGAGATTTTTGGACCCATTCTCTTAACAAGTTTATATATATTTTTTTTAGTTGAAACTCATTAGCAATTTATAATTTATATAATAAAAGATATGTCACAGCACCTATTCCACTTTATATATAAATATACAAATAGAAATTATAAGAGTAATGCAAATCCCGTGATTACCATTTTCTAATTGAGGGTATTCCACAAACTTAAGCATTGAGCGCGGTCCAGAGTGGGCCTCATACAGAAAACTCATTCCTAGTTGATGTAGGTAAGTTTAAATTGGAGCAACCCTAACCATTGAACCACTATATAAAGAGATTGACCTTAGTGGCTATGGTTCCCCCCAACGTATCAAAACAATAAGGCAACTCAAGCTTCCTTATCTATCTCATGCTAAGGAAAAGATCTCACTAAAGGCATTTGGAGTTTATGGTTGAGGTAAAAAAATAATCAATTTAAAAAGCTATCTATCTGAAACATCAATCCAATCTTTAATGGAATCCGGGAATGTTTTATTTTTCTTGGCAATTTTGAATAATTTGGTAATGAATGATTCTAGGTTAATCTATTCAATATAGATTTTAAAGTAACTCACGTACGACTACAGCATAAAGTCGAACATCAACTAAGACGCGAGACATACAATGTCAATTATGCATTTCCCCAGAGCTAGACTGATTTGGCTTTTAAAGAATAGTTTACCGCTTCCATATCGCGGAAACGATTTCAATTTTTTGTTGTCCAGAAATAAGAATATGTTTATAATAGCATTAATTAGAATTTTAAAAGTTTATAAAAAAAAAAAAGAGTCCGCCACTCATCTTCACATCATAATGTTATAGGATTATTCTCGGAGGTCGTTATATATTGTGAGAAGAACTATGAGAGCGGCAATAAGATATTATTGTATTTTATTATCCGCTAGAATTAATTTGGAAATACTAACAAATGTTGTAGTCATTTTTAGAGAGTCGATAACATGATAAATATAGAGAAAGAGAGAGGTGCTATCAAATTGGGAAACTAAACGCGGTAAAGATTTTAGAGGATGAACACATATAGGAACCAATTATAAAAATCTATTTCTTAATTACAAAACTTAATGAAGAACTATAAAAAATCTATTTCAAAAAGTAGGAATAATAAATATATAAAATACAAAATGAATCTAAAAAACTACATTTGAGCGCAAAAATAATTGGTAATAATACTTGCGAAAATAATGATGAAAATGGTAGCTAGTATGAAAATAATTTAACACTGTATATTCTTATAACACGAGATTCGCCAAATAGGTAAAATGACCCCGCACTGAGCTTTTGCAAAATAAATTGGCAATTATGAAGCATTTGCATGAATGATCATAGAGAAATACAACATGAAAAACGTTTACACAATATTGACTCTATTCTACATGTGTATTCTAATATTTGATATCCGTCCTTCCGATAAGGACGATACATTCTACCACTTTGCACCTTCCTTGGTAACTACGAGAGGACACACACAGAACATTTCTATGTGTAAATTATAATATACTGAGTGCAACTGAATATTATCTTTCTTATCCTACAAGTAAAACGCATTGAGTTATGATGTCTTAAGCTCCACTCGCAACGGAATTGCATAATTTGAAAATAATTACAAGTTATTCTCTGAATCAGCACGAACATATACCAATGACCATTATTAGCGCTAGCGATTACCAACTGATTTGTGTTCGATTTATGTAATATCAAGAAGCACAGAATGTCTTGTTGTCTACAATTGTGATGAGCAACTGCATGCTCGCTGGATTGACCGACCAAACATTGCACAATCAAAGCTAGACGAAAAGCGATCACACAAAATATATGATAAGAGCGAGGAAGCACATATTTCGTACCTAATAATTAATTGTTCGCACTTACTATGTGTTATTGTTTGTACACACAGACTTTGTCTTGGAGACGATGAGGTCGAGATGGGGCGTTTTTTCTTGCATGTCTATGAAGGTTATTTTTGGTAATTTACTCAAATACTTGGGAGATGTAACAAAAATTGATTGTAATCTACACATTGGTTTACTGATAAATATTATTTGAATCATTTGACATTTTAAATATCCTAATTATTTGTTTAATATCATAATAGATTGATAATATAGATTTTTGTCAAACTTATAATTTTGTGCATAATCTATTGTTATACTGTCTCGAAGGTGAGAGTCTTACGGCTTTTTCATAATGGTTCTAAAGTCCGTTGGTTATATATGTGAATTTCCACCAAATATAGCGAGAGTACGATTCGAGCAGTGCCATGAAACGATGATTTCTTCGCGTAGGGCGCTACTGCCGACGGCCAGGTGGACCAAGCAAAAGGCTTGGAAAGTTAATCTGTTTCCCTTAGTATCATAGGTTAGCTTGAGAAATGGTATAAGGTTTAGAGTCTGATAGTGAACTATTGACATTCTTTTTTCTTGTTTGCAATGTCACCAAAAGTGATACTTTGGTTTTGTCAGGAATTTCGGGCCCCAAAATCTCTGGAGATTGCCATATATTCAATTCTAAACTAATATGGTTCTTTGCTATTGCTTATAGTAGAATATCCCGCAGAATTTTTTATCTGATAAGTCTATAGTTGTATTATGTGAAAGATGACTTGAGTAGATATGATATAGAGGTGAGTAATATTTTAAAATATAGAATCAAATTCAAATAAATTTCATGGATGAAGAATGGAATGTTAATTTAAGATCTTTTAATATATTATAATATATTTCCAAAATTTCATTATCTTGTCATCCACAATTATATGAATTTTTCGGTTTTACAAACAATCTGATCATAATGCTTATATTACATCCAACGTCTGCTCTAATGACCTCTATACCTTCTTGCGAGTTATTATTTAAAAAATTTTCATTTTAAACTCCAAAAGAGTTGATGTATTATTAATTTATACCATTTCGAGTTCTGATATAGGGATAAAAATTGAGGTATAGATTAAGAATTGTATTGTTACACGTAGCTTTAATGTTAGTGATGAAATTGGTGAAGTATTTTTTTTCTTCTCTGTTTCTTCTAAATACCATTTATTGCTTACCACCTTGAATTAATAATATATTATTAAGTTAATTCACACAGCGATACCATAATATTTTACTTGTCCTTATGAATTTATATGATAATTTCTATGAGGTGATTATAAATAAAGTTGGTCAAAATATACTGTGAGTTATATATATTGTATATACATCAATTGCTGTGAAAATTATAAGAGTTGTTAACTTGTTTAGTTAGTATATACATTATCTCTACTTATTTAATTATTTTAATAAGATTATGATGATTTTAGAAATTTGTTTATAAAATTAATATAATATGTTAATATTTTAGAGATTATAAAAATAATATTTTAAATTATCTTTTTACTAACAAAATTGAGTGAGAAATTTAATTTATCTTATATTATTGAATTATATTTATTGTAGTAGTGATTTTTAATTTTTTCCAATATGGGAGACTCCTATAAAGATTAGAAGATTAATTTAAGAGTAAAATTAAATGACAAACACACAAAAAATCTATTCTATGTGGAGAGTGTAACTTACCAAATGTGTTTTAACCCGAAATTTTTCGCCAGTATGTGGGAATCGTTGTGTACAGTCTCATAAAGGATTTCCCGAGACCTGCACAATAAAATTTTGTGTAGGGAGGTACTAGTTAGAGTCGAGAGATAAAGGGGTATGAATGAGTAAATTCTTTAGACCAAAACCCTGCCGTTATTCGGAGTTAGGACATAACTTCTACTTACAATCACATAGCACTAAACAATATACATTCATTGAGTTGACTTTCTAAACGAATTGAAAAAGATGTTAACTTATACTGTTATCGATTATCTTACTGTACTGCTACAAGATCACTTAAGAATCTATTACTAAAACATTAACAATGATATATTAATGTTTGATAGTCTAGTGATACTCCTCAACCTTTATCTGGTGAAAGAGGTCAAACAACATTGTGAAAATTATTTTGTCATATTTTAATTGTGAGTAAATAGATAGCTCTATATACGAATTCTTTGTTGAGTTCTTGATATTTGGGTGTTTGGAATTTGGCCTTAACTATTAATTTTAAAGCTTGGTTTATGTTTAGGCTTGATTAAGGATTCAAGAATTTCACAAAGATTCAATTGCTTTTTGGTTCGACCTAATATCAAGGTAAGTAATCTTACGAACTGCCCACGGGCCAGACATTAGATGTATGCTAGCATGTTAAATGAAGGTTATGACAGAATGACAACATGAAAGATTGATAGTATAGCATGATTAAAGTATGTTCTATTACGAGATCCGAATTATTTATTTATGCACACAAACACTTGAATGCTAGTATGAGATGATATGTGCTTCCATGGTTGTATTTGATCTGATGATGTTGAGGTATACATGTATGTTGTAGAACCATGATGTTGAGGTATATGTGTATGTTGTAGAACCATGATGTTGAGGTTTATATGTATGTCATAGATTCGTACAGTGATGATTATGATGTTGAGACTGTGCAAATGTCCTTACTTATTAGTTAGATGTCCATTAGATTTTGTGTTTCCTTCGGGATTCACCAGTTTGTGTTTCCTTCGCGATTCACCAGTTTGTGTCTCCTTTAAGATTCACCAGTTTTTGTTTCCTTCGGGATTCACCAGTTTGTGAATCCCGATTCACCAGTTTTTGTTTCCTTCGGGATTCACTAGTTTGTGTCTCCTTCGGGATTCACTAGAGGTAGTGGGCATACTTAACTACAGTAGGATAGAACTCAGTCTCCTTTTTGTTTCATGTGTATATGTGTCCCATGAGGCTAGAACAATTTATATGTTTCACCAGATGTGGGTATCTATAGAGGACATAGATGCCTAGCCTGACCCCAGTAGTGGGGTTACTTACTGAGTATTTTATACTCATTATTTCTCATGTTTTTTGTTTCAGGTAAGGGTAGAGATGCACTGGTGATGGACAAGCGGAATTCGTGATCGAGCCACTGAGACTAGTTTTTACGCTTCCGCTCATGAGATTTAAAGTTCTTTTCATGTTCCTCTTAACTTTTAGTTTTGATTCTTAAAAGTTACTTTTAAGAATTGTTTTTCAGACTTATTTATTGTCCTTTATGATTTATAGGTACCCTACTATTGTTTTAGTATTTGAATTTAATGAAAGACTTTTGAACTTACTTTATTTAATTAGCATTTATTTCGTCATAACCGAGTGTCATTTTGAGTTCCATGCATGCATGTATTTAGTAACGGCCTAACTTAAGTCCTAGGGGGTCGGGTCGTTACATGAGAGTTTATATTGAAAATATAAAAAAATCATACTACTGTAAAGTTAGAGCGAAAGTTTCGTTGTTTTTTAAAATTCCAACAACATAATGTCAGACGTATTTAAATAATAATAAGTATAATTAAAATATGGGCTATATATGTGGGTTCATATTTTATGACATTAGATTATTTTATTAGATTGACCTTATTATTTAATCTAATTAATTAAGACCCTAGATTTCTAATTGAGTATGAACTTAATGGGTGGGTAAAAACTCATTCCTAGTTGATTAGGATTTAATGGAACCCTAATTGAACCACTATATAAAGAGATTGACCTTAGGGCTATGGTCCCCAACGTATCAAAACAATAAGCACTCAGCCTTTCTTAAATCTCATCTAGGAAAGATCTCACTAAAGGCATTTGGAGTTTTGGTTGAGGTAAAAAATAATCATTTTAAAGCTATCATCTTGAAACTATCATCAATCTCTTAATGGAATCCGGGATGTTATTTATTCTTGGCAATTTTGATAATTTGGTATGAATGATTCTAGGTTAATCTATTCAATATAGATTTAAAGTAATTATGCTAACAAGTGGTATCAGAGCATCAATTTCATGTTAGATTGTTGGTTTAAATATGTTTATTGGAATGATTCAATTTTGTTTTCAGAAAAGATGGTTAAAGAATTTAAAGTTTAAAAAAAGGGACTTCTATTTGGTTTCGTTTTGTTCTTCATCCATATGATTCCAATTAATTGGAAACAAATGGATTATTGTCGTGAAATTGAGGAGCACAATGGAAACACGGATATGGAGAAAATATAATATAATAATAATAATAATAAATATATAAAATATAATTTGGAATTTTTACCAATGTATGTGTGATTTTAAGATCTACCAAATGCCTATGCCACTATTAATTTATAGACAAAGTATGAATAACTACAAGACACATGGACAATATGAAGGGTGCCACATGACTTTTGGAACACTAAGCAACAGACATCTATTTATTATTATAATATTCATAATAATTATTTGATTAACTCCTGAAGATAAATTTAAAAATTAGTTTTTAATCACAGTTCAATTTTGTGCTTCTTTTTTTTTTTTTTGCAATTTTTTTATTGTGATGAATTCGCTGGATTGAACTTTAAAATTGATTAATCAATTTTTTCAATAATTAATCGATCTATTTTTTCCACTCTTGGAAATTAGTGTTTTTTTAAGGTTAAAAAATTGATTGAATTCAGTGGTTATTATTATTATTATTATTTAAATAGATTGATAATATAGATTTTGTCAACTATTTGGATTAATTGTCGATTGAGAGTCTTGCTGTCATTAGTTTTTTGGTCAAATTGTCGATTGAATTTCTTGCCCGCGTTTCTAGTTTTCTTGATTAATAATTTGACGACATTCTTGTCAATGGTTTGTGATTCTTGATTGATAATTTTTTTTTTCTTTTTTGTGAATTTGAATCTAAAGTTTGATTGATGATTTAAGTTTAAATTAGATCAAATATATTGTGAATTTAGATTTAAATTTGATTAATCATATTATGAATTTTGGTTTAAATTTGATCAATCATGTTGTGGTTTTAAATTTATATTTAATTTATAATTTGGTGATTTAAATTTAAATTTGATTGATAATCTATTGGTGATTTTCTCCCATTATGTACAATAATATATTTAAGATCATCAAATTATTATGTCTTATATTTTGGAATGAATTGGTCAAAATAATATGTTAACAAAGTAGCTTCTATTATTTAGATTAGTTTATTTTTAAAATATAAGATGCGTATATTCATTGATTTATGTGAGTGATTATTGGCCCAAAGGAAGATAATTATTTGACCAAATTGTGGGTATACATGTGTTAACGAGTATGTGACAGTTATAAGGATTGCTCATGTGGAATATAGTCGATCCAAAGAAAGGTTATTTTTTGACAAGGTTATTGTCAGTACTTTGATTACTAAGTTGAGAGTAATGTTGTTTTTGTCGAAAGACTAGACATTAATGTTGTGCTAGGTATCTTCTTAAAGAGGTCCAACACATGTGTGAAATTATTTTGTCATATTTTAATTGTGAGTATATGCTTTATGGTTCATTGTTTAAGTTGGTCTTACTCAAATATCAGGAAATTTGAGTTCAATCCCTAAGTTGAATGGTTCAAACTTCAAGATTTGATCTTACTGTTGGGATTGATTCCTTAAATCTCGTATGGTCCTATAGTTTATAATTGTAATGTATAAAATTTTTATTTATGTAATAAAATATGTGATGTTTTATTTCAAAATTAGTTGTATTAACCACAAACCAATAAACTAACATCCAGAGTTATCTTGTAGCTTAAACATGTATGTAGAGACATACAGGTGGATCGTGTTTAAGTGATAACCTAAATGATCTATAGTAGATAGATAAGGTTGGATACCTTATCTTGATGACACTACGAGTATGACCCACTTTGCAAGTGTTACAATTGCTGTAAAATGCTACAAATGATCTGATCCTAATCATTCATGTGGAGATATGTGAGCGGAGATATTCTATACAAAGAAGTTTGTATAAGACCAGACCACGAAGTGTTTAGTCTCATTATATAACACTGTTTATAATAGAGAATTACATATCACTAGGATGACCATAGGTAATATGACTTGAATCCTGAGTGAGTTGTGAACTCTTGCCTATGAGGGCAGTCATTTGATTTGTATGGGTGAGAATGGCCAAATCTTCGACTTAACAAACCTACCATTTTGGGGATTCGTATGACTGGGGGAGTTGGGAACATAACTACACAAGAATGAATTCACTCATTCCCCAATATCGGGGCAAGTAGATAAATTGCTTCTTTAAGAGCTGATTCTGGGACTTGAACAATGTGACACTACACTCTCTCCTGGCTTGAGAGGGGGTTTGGTCATAGTTGGACTATGATTTATTGTTCATTAGAGGGATCAATGGTACTTAAGGAGTTAGATGTAACTACAGGAGCAAAACGGTAATTTTGGCCAAGTTGTACTTACGAGCAATTTGTAAAGGTTCATCGTACTGTTGATTGGTTATATCCAATGGACACAGAAATATATCTGTAGTACGAAGAGTACAGTTGTCGGTCTTTAGTGGAGTGCCCAATGGTTAACGAATGGTGAATAATTTAATTAAAGAGTTTAATTAATTATTCATGAACCGTTGGAACTTTAAACTACAGGTCCATGAGGTCCCCTCGGTAGCTCAACAGAATTTAAATGAGAATCAATTTTTAGATTAATTTAAATTGTTCAAATTATTTGAGGAAATTAATTATATATGATATAATTATTATAATGTATTTGATACATTATATTATTGGTGAGAGGAAATAAATATTTGAATATGATTCAAATATTAATTATTTGAATTGGATTCATATAATTAAATTTAATGTAAATGTAATTTATATTAAAAGCCATAAGTGAAAGAAAATTTAAATTATAGGTTGTATTTGATACTATAAAAAAACTATAGGTTATATGTTATATATGATATAACATATAGTTATATATATATATATCTGTCTCTTATACACATCTAGATGTGTATAAGAGACAGGTGTGTGTGTGTGTGTGTGTTATATTAATTAATTAATTCAAAATTTGTTTAAATTAATTTTTTTTTAAAATTTTTGGGAGGGAATTAACTTCCTTCCCCATTTTCTCTCTCCACCCACATAAGTGGGCAGTTGGTAGAGAGAGGAGTCTTCTTTTTGATCCTGAAAAATAGAAAAGGTAAATGACACAGAATAGTTATGTGCTTAGAGATCACAGAGAAGAAATCTTTCATTCTTCCTCTCAATATTTCTCCCTTCCATCTCAATCCAAAATAGACAGAACCCCACACCTCCTGGGTTCTCTGCCTGAGAATACTGAGGTTTCCTAGTGGTAGTGCCCAATTGACAATTTGGATTTTGTACAAGTTTTTTCACAGAGAAAAAGAAACGTCTTCAAAGGTAAGAGTTTCTGAAACCCTAATTTTTAATTATTTTGTATTTTTTACATGCATGCTGTATAATTGTTGGATTAAATGCATGATCTTTCTTGTTCTTCTGTAAAATTATTAATTCTAAAAAATTGGGTTTGGGACGATCCATCGCTTTTGCTCAAGGATCCTTCATTGGGATCATTCACTTACTTCTTGGGTGTATGGATATGGATCTTGCATCAAAGATCGATAAACCTACTTCTACTGAGGAATAGTTAAATACGACTAATATTAAGAATTGAAAACGATCAAATCACATGTGTCTAATGATCATTAGAAACTCTATTCTGGAGTCTTTTCGGGGTTCTATCACGGAAAGTGAAAATACCAATAAGTTTCTTGCTCAAATTGAGAAATATTTTGCTAAAAAAATGAAAAAAAGCAGAAACAAGTAGTCTTTTGGCTTCTTTAACTTTCATGAGGTATAAAGGTAATGGAAACATAAGGGAGTACATTATGAAAATATCCAATCTCGAAGGTAAATTAAAGGCACTTGATATCGAGGTAAAATGAAAATTTACTCATACATCTTATACTTATCTCTCTTCCTGCACAATTCACTTAGTTTAAGATAAGCTATATTACTCAAAAGGATAAATAGAGAATTAATGAGCTTATTTCACAATGTTTGCAAGAAGAAGATAGGATTAAAAGAGAAATAATAGAAAGTGCTCATTTGGTAACTGTCTCTCGTGATAAGAAGAAAATAAAATCTACGGGTGCTGCATATGACATCATAGTAGAATAAAAGCAAGAATTAGATTGTTGAAAATTCTTGTTTCTCTACAAAAATGAAGGTCACTTCAAGAAAGATTATCCCAAGTACACCAAGTGGCATGTAAAGAAGGGTAAACTTCTTGCTTGGTTTGTTCTGAAGTTAATTTAGCTTTTGTATCTATAATTATTTAGTAGGTAGATTCTGGTGCTACTACTCACATAAGTATATCTATGCAAGGTTGCTTGAGGAACCAGCTGCCATGTGATGTTGAAAGACTTGTTTATGTGGGCGATGACAAAGCAGTTTCAGTTGAAATTATTAAAAATTCTAAATTAAGTTTAAGAACTGGTTATTATTTGGATTTGAATGAGACCATCATTTAGACGAAATTTAGTTTCTATTTCCAATTTGGACAAATTTGGTTTTTCTTTTTCTTTTGAAAATAATAAAGTTAGTCTTTTTCAAGATTCTAAGCTTATTGGTACCAATTCTTTAATTGATAATCTATATATGCTTGATTCTTTTGCTTCATTTAACAAGATCATGTTATCTAACTCATGTGGTACAAAGCGTAAATTAAATGAGAATTCTGCTATGTTATGGCACAAGCGTTTAGGTCGCATCTCTAGACCGAGAATTCAGAGACTTGTGTCAGATGAAATTCTTGATTCCCTTTATTTAAGTAACTTTGACATTTGTATGAAATGTATTGAGGGAAAAGAAACAAACATAAGAAAATTAGGTGCCAACAGATGCTCAGACGTCTTAGATATAATACATACAAAATTTTCTGGTCTATTCCCTACAACTTCTTGGAATGGATAAGAATATTTTATTACGTTCACAGACGACTATTCATGATATGCATGCTTATATTTAGTTCATGAGAAGTTTCAATCTTTGGATGTTTTCAAATCTTTCGAATCTTTCAAAGCTAAAGCTGAACTTCAACTTGGAAAGAAAATTAAGACTGTCAAATCTAATCATGATGGTGAATACTTCGGTAGATATGATGGATTAGGTGAACAACGTCCAGGGTCCTTTGCCAAATACCTAGAGAAATGTGAAATCATCTCGCAATACACTTGTAGGGAAGCTCAACATGAATAGTGTGACGGAAAGACGAAATAGAACACTTAAGGATATGGTAAGAAGTATGATTGGTCATTCTTCTTTACCAGAATCTCTCTAGGGCAAGACACTAAAGATTGTAGCATATCCTCAATAGGGTACCTAGTAAAGTAGTAGCTAAAACCCCTTATGAGTTGTGGATAGGAAAGAAGCCTAGTATTAGGCATCTTCACATCTGGGGTTGTTCAGCTAAGATTAGACCTTACAGGCTAACAAAAGAAAATTGGACTCAAGAACTATTGACCGTATTTTGTTTGGTATTTTGAGCGCTATTGGGGTTTCAAGTTTTATGATCCCACTTTTAATCTAGATCATTTTTTGATACGGAAAATGCTAGATTCCTTGAGGATGTTGAGTTTGGGGGAAGATAATATAATGAAAGTTGTCTTTGAAGAGGAATTAGTTTCTTTTCTTAATGTAGTCATACATGATGTTCAAGCTCCAATTCTTGACTTCACTATTGAATCAATATAGAACAAGACAACATTAAAGTTCTCGTTGTTGAATCGAAAGTTCAAACCTAACAACTTTAAGAATTGCCACTAAAGAGAACCGCTAGAGAAAGAATAAGTGCAATTCCAGATGATTATATTGTGTTTCTTTCAGAACATCAGGATGATATGAGCATGATGGAAGATAATCCAATCAACTTCCAGCAAACTTTACAAAGTTCTAACTTTCAAAAGTGGATTAATGCTATAGAAGAAGAAATAAAATCTATAAAAGACAATGATGTTTGGGAACTTATCAAATTGCCATTAGGAGTGAAACCCATATTTTGTAAATGGATATCTAAAACCAAAAAGGGATTCGTAAGGCAAAACCGAAAGATATAAAGCTCGTCTTGTTGCAAAGGGTTTTACTTAAAAGAAACACATAGATTACAAAGAGACTTTCTCTCTGGTTTCAACAAAAGACTATTTTAGGGTGATCATGGCACTGATAGCTCGCTTTGATTTAAAGCTACATCAGATGGATGTAAAAATTGCATTTCTCAATGGGAACATTGATGAGAAAACTTATATGGTGCAATCATAAAACTTTGTATATGATAATTCAAACTCTATAGTGTGTTAACTGAAAAAATCCATCTATGGTCTCAAACAAACCTTTCGTCAATGGTATAAAAAATTCCATAAAGTAATTACCTCCTTTGGTTTTAAGGTGAATATAGTCGAAGATTGTGTATATCATAAGTTTAGTGGGAGTAAATTAATATTTCTGGTGTTATATGTCGATGACATACTCATAGTAAGTAATGATGTAGGCTTATTGCATGACACTAAGAGGTTTCTCAAAAGAAATTTTGAGATGAAGGTTCTTGGTGATGTTTCTTTTGTATTAGGAATCAAATTACTGCAAGATTGCTCTCAAGGTATTTTGAGATTGTTGCAAAAGAATTACATTGAAAAGATTTTGAGTAGATTTGACATGAAAGATTGTGCACCAGGAGACACTTCTGTCGCTAAAGATGATAAATTTTATTTAGGCCAATGCTCCAAAAATCATACTCCATACTAAGAAGATGGAGAAGGTTCCTTATGCATCGACTATTGGAATTCTAATGTACGCTCAAGTTTGTACTGTCCAGATATTACGCTCATAGTTGGAGTATTAGGCAGATATTTGAGCAACCCGGGAATGGATCATTGGAAAGAAGTCAAACGAGTTATGAGGTATTTACAGAGAACAAAAGATTATATGCTCACTTATCGAAGATTAGAAGTTTTGGAGATCATTGGGTATTCTAATTCTGATTATGGGGGATGCCAAGATACTTTGCGATCCTTTTCAGGCTATATCTCTTCATGTTGGCTGCAGAAACTGTATCCTAAAAAAATGTTAAACAAACACTTATGACATCTTCTATTGGGGTTGATGCCCTAAATCTTGTAGGATCTTGTAGTTTGTAAACAATTGTATGAGCAAATATTTTGTGGTTTATAATATATGATATTTTATTCACTTCTGTCTATGAAATATATAGTTGCATTAACCACAAATCAATGAACTAAGATCCATAGTTATCGTTGTAACTTAAACGCGTATATGAAGACATACAAGTGGATCGTGTTTAAGTGATAATTTAAATGGTCTGTAGTATATGGATAAAGTTGAGTACCTTATCCTAGTGACACTACTAGAAGAACTGCATGAGTACCTTATCCTGGTGACATTATATTGCAGATCAACATGCAAAGAGAAGAACTGCATGAGTTGCAGCTCATGCTTGGAGAAGAAAAAGGCAAGACATTGCAATATGTATGAGCTAGTTCAAAGATGGATAATGGAAAATCTTCATTTTCCAACTAAGTGTTTAGTTTTCTTTTCCTTTTTTTCAATTTTATCTAAAAATCTAAATTTGATTTCATAAAATCTATTTTGATTTTTAAAAAATGAAAAAAATTAATTATTAAATAAAACTTAATTAATTTAATATAAAATATTAAATTAATTTTAACACATATCCATCTTTATATATTTAAATCATATTTAAATATATAAATTCTCCTATTATGTTTAATTCTAAAATTAAACATATAATTATATCTCATATAATTACTAATTTCCTTAATTCTAAATTGAACGTTTCAAATTAACTTATCACGTTATTCTAAAGCTAGTCCGTTACGAGCTAGTAGGGGGACCTTGCGGTTCTACAGATTATGGGCTCCAACGATTTGAGATTAATTGGCTAAACTCATTAGACCAGATTAATCTCCATTCGTTAACTAATGGGTCATTCCACTAAAGCTCATAGTTGCACTCCCCTCACTGTAGATATATTATGTCCACATGATTTAATCATAATCAGCAAGTCGACCCTTCATAGGTTGTTCGTAATAACGGCTGGGTCAAATATCTATTTTACCCCCGAGATTACGTCTTATTCCTCAAGTCCTTACTGATCCTCTAATGAATAACTAGTTTGTGATCCAATCACCAAACCAAACTCTCTCAGCCCAGTGAGAGAGTGGGGCCCCTTGTTCAAGACCTGGATTCAGTACTTGAGAGAACAACCTTTCTTCTATCCTTAAATCGGGTAGGCGTGAACTCCGTCTTGCACCCTATGTTCCCAGCTATCTATCCGGTCTTACCCTTGAAATGGGAGTCTTATTGAGCCGACGCTATTGAGCGGCAAATATAAAGGCAATCCCAAATAAATAGGAGTTTATAGTTAGCTCAGGATTAAGATCGAGTTACCTAGGTCATCTAGGTGGTCAGTCTTAAACAGTAAACAACGTTATAAAGTAAAAGTGACTTATTTCTTGGTCCTGATCTTATGCAAACTCATTGCATAGAACGCCCCGACTCCTCATGTCATAACATGTACGAATTAGAATCACATCGTATGTAGCACTTTACAACTCTTTGTAACAACTATAGAGTAGGCTGCATCCAATGGTGTTACGAGAATAAGGTACCCAACCTCATTCATGTACCATAGATCATTTTGACTATTTACTCGAACCTGATCCACTCTTATGTCTTCACATAAAGTTCAAGTATTCATACAATAATCATGAGTGTTAGTTTATTGGATTTAGACTTTCATACAATTTATGAGATCAATAACAATTATATTGATAATAGAAAATGTTTACCATTTTACAAACTGCGAGTTTTTAGGACATAAAACCCAACATGAGGGCAATTCTTTGATTTGCATGGGTGAGAGTGGCAAGATCGCCGACTCAACAAGCCTACTATTTTGGGGATTCGTCTGATTTGGGAGCTGGAAACTCAACTACAAAAGATGGAATTCACTCCTGCAGGGGTAAGTAGATAAATTGCTCCCTTAAGAGTTGATTCTGGGTCTTGAACAATGTGGCGCCACACTCTCTCTTGGCTCGAGAGGGGTTCAGTCATAGTGGGACTATGATCTATTGTTCATTAAAGGGATCAATAGTACTTAAGGAGTTAGATGTAACTACAGGGGAAAAACGGTAATTTAACCCAACTGTACTGACGAGCGACTTGTGAAGGGTCATCGTACTGTTGATTGGTTATATCTAATGGACACAGAAATATATCTGTAGTGCGAAGAGTGCAACTATCGGTCTTTAGTGGAGTGCCCGACAATTAACGGATTGTGGATAATGTGATTAAAGAGTTTAATCAGTTATTCACGTACCGTTGGAGCTTCAAGCTACAGGTCCAAAAGGTCCCCTTGGTAGCTCAATGGATTTAAGTTGAGAATCATGTTTTGGGTTAATTTGAAATGCTCAAATTAATAAGAGAGAATTTGATTATATATGATATAATTAATTAAATTATATATGATATAATTGATATAATGTATTTGATAGATTACTGTTTGATTGGAGGAACTAATATTTGAATATGATTCAAATACATTTTCTATGAATTAGATTCAGAGTTATTAAATTTAATATAAATATGATTTATATTAAATGCCATAAAATAGAGAAAAAGAACTATGGTTTATATATTGTATATCATGCAATATTAAAACTATAGGTTATAAATTTAGTATGATAAGTTAGTTGTCATATTTATTTATAATTTATAAATTATTAGATAATGAACTCATTTTTCTCCATAACCACCCTTAGTTGGTAGTAGTTTAGTTTTATTGCAAATTTGGGATAAAATAAAAATGGTTTTTTTAATTATTCCAGGCGAGAGAAATAGACGCGAGTAAACAATTGAGTATCTACACGATTGCTTGAGAGAATATACGATAGCATTATCTATACGATCGAGTAACCTTGTCTATGTGATATACTTATTCATTTACACGATAGTGTTGTTCGTCTACTCGATCGTCTTTCTCCTCAAACTCTAAACTTTTCCTCCAATCAAAATTAGCCAGAGCCCACCATTCCTAGATTCTCACTCTGAGAATATCAAGGCCACCAAGTGGTAGTGTCCGATTCTGTTTGAGGATCGAGTTGCTGCTTGCTTCTTGTTCGAGGGAGTTCGTGACTTGTTCGCTGCATTCATGAACGAGTTCGTTGGAGGGATTATCTTGAAGAACGGTTCTTCAAAGGTATAATCTCTTAATCCTTTGTTTTTATTTAGAAAGCATACTGTAATTTAAGTTTAATGCATAATTTGTTTTGTATGACTGTAAATGTATGCGTTTAATCACAATGGGATTTGGACGATCCGCTTCTGCTTAAGTTCCTTCAATTGATATCAGAGCCAGGTTGTGTTTTGATTTCCAAATTCCATTGGTTGTATTGAATTTCGTTTACAGTTTAGTAGATTTTAATTTTTTGCAATGCGTTTATGTGTTAAATGTTTGTGGATTTTGTTGATGGATAATTTCGGGATAATTGTCTCTGTTAATGCTTTCGTTTTACTTTTATAAAAGTTAATTTGTAAGGGCCCCTACATTTTTAGGCATAAAATCACTTGTAATCGAGTTTGTATTCTTTTGTGTTTTTTGAGTCGTTCGTGAAGAAGCTTCAGACGCAAAGAGTTGCAGTTCGCTTCAATGGAGAAGACGAAACGATGGTCGCATTGTGTAGCTTAAGCTAGACAATCGTTTAGATTTGGCTATGCGTTCATGTAGAATTGTTCTACTCGATCGTGTAGTATTTGCTAAACAATCGCATAGCTAATGCTACACGATCGTGTAAAGAGTTTACTCGATCGTGTTGCGTTGGATACATGATCGCATAGACGCTCAGGGGTAAACGATCGCATAATATTTGATACTCGACGCAAGGCATGCACGCTAAATGATCGTGTAGGCTATCATACTCATCGCATAGTTAGTAGTTACACGATCGCATGGTATACGATACTCGACGCTTGCTACTCGATCGTGTAGACTATCATGCTCATTGCATAGTCGTTAGCTACACGATCGCATGACATGCATTACTCGAAGTGCGCTGCACGATCTCGTGGACTTTCATGCTCATTGTATAGTTCTAAGCCACACAATCATTGCTACACGATCGTTTATACTCAACGTGCGTTACTCGACGATCAAAGGATTTGCTACACGATCAAGTGACGAGGCTTCAAGGCAGGCGATTCAAGACCCGGTTCATTTGTTTGAACCAGTTGACTCCATTTTTTGTAATAGTTTAGCATTTTTTTTCCAGTTTTGAGACAACTTATCCCGGTCCATCAACTTTTATTAAATGTGCATGTGATGTATGTTTAGATTATATACCATAATATATGTCATATAGTTTTAAAATCCACCATAGGTTATGCACTTTTTCATGCATCATGTTTATATTATAAGTATTATAATATATTAGTTTGCATGATTAAATTACTTAAAGCATGCTTATGCATCATGTAATATAAAAGTTATAATATATGCATCCATTAAAGCATATCCATGCTTCATCTATATTATAAATGTTTTAATATAAGGTTGTACGTTAGCATGGAATGTACGCTTAGTTCATTGCTTGTTATATAAAATTTATATATTAGTAATGAATGAACATTGCATGAAGCATGATACTTAGGTTTATTTATAAATGTTATAAATATCTTGTGAATGTCTAGCTTAGCAATGTGAATGGTTTTAATTGTTTAATTCTTTATAAAAGTTATATTTATTAATTAATTAGTTGATTAATTATATGATAATTAATCCAAAAATTCACGTTTGGACGTGGGTTAGTGAGGCAGTGTCGGTTATTGTAACCGATGAATTAAAATGAAAAATAGTTTTCATTTTGATCAATCGTCCGAAAGAATTTGGAAGAGCGTGTTGTTGAAAAAGAAAATGATCGCTTAAGAATTTTGAGAGCCTATACGATAGTCCTCTCCACCTAAACGATCTTCCTCCTTGCGCCTAAATGATCGCACACTATCCTACCCGATCGCATAGCTTCTCTAAACGATCGTATGGTATGCCGATTTTGTAAAATGATCGTATACATTTTCCTAAATGACCGTTCAGTAAAACCTATACGATCGTGTAGCTTCTCCTAAACGATAAGCATTCTGCTATGCAATAGCATTTTTTCCCTCCCACTTGCTTATCGCCTATACGATTCGTGTTTTCTCCTTTCTTTACCAAATTCACCAAAGACCACGCTTTGGATTCTCACTTCGAGAATACTCGGGACTCTTTTCTTGTGGTTTTGTTCCCACGACATTCGTGTTTGCGGTTGTTCATGCTGCTGCAGTTGATGATTCTGCTGGGCATTAGTAGATCGTGTGGAGGTTTTCCGCTATTTTGAGTGTTGAAGTTGGAATAACGTATTCAACTGGTATGACACTCTTTCCCTTGTTATTTTGTTGTTCATAACATGCCGATAATTAGTGTTTGTTTGCATAACTGTATGTTTTGAATGTATAATGTGTATTTCGGTCACGGTAAGATCGGAGCGATCGGAATGCGCCCATGGAACTCTTCGGTAAGAGATCCTTCATTATGTACATTACAACTTAATGAGCTCAACATACAACACTAGTCCCCATATGATCGAGACATGTGTACTAACAATTATAGAGTCATCAATTTCTTCAACCTTTGTCTTTGAGTGATAGAGCAGCAATAGAGACGTCCTTTGGGAAGTGATCGCTACCTTGGAGGGGGGGGGGCGTTTGAAAACATGAGCTAGAAGCCCGGTGAGTGACTAAATTTTAAAACATAAGCATCATACATAAAACTGATAGTAAAACTGAAAGCTTTAACTGAAAACATAAACTTAGGCAACCATCATTCATATAATCATTAACATAACAAATCACATTTATGCTTTGCTGAACTATTCCTTACTTTGAGAGTGACCCTCTTGCTCAACTCTCAATACTTGGCCTCTTCCTGAGAGTGAATCCTCTTGTCTAACTCTTTACTTTACTTAATTGCTTAGCTAGGAGAAGGAACCCTTTTGTTTAACTCTCCAAGCTACTCTAGGTTGAGGTCACCTTTGTCCACTACCTTCCACCTAGCTTTCCTCATACTAACACAAGTTAAGGTATGTCACTTTTGTCCATCACCTTACCTAGTCTTTCTCATGCTATACTAGGTTAAGGTATGTCTCCTTTGTCCATCACCTTACCTCGTATTTCCCTAGGTTAAGGTGTGTCACCTTTGTCCATCACCTTTCTCCTAGTCTTAGCTGTCTTACGTGCACGTAGACTGGATTTTGTCATTCGAACTTATGTCTAGGACTTAGCTCTAGTACCTTCACATCTAGTCCTTCAGTACTGGCTATTCATATATTATGAGGCACATTCTTATCTCTATATGGCTTAGTTGCCCCAAGGCATTCAATACTAACGCATACTCATGATCATTAAAATACATAACATACATTAAAGAGAGATGCGTTACTTTGGAAACTATTTGAAAATAGTTATCATAAATAGCTTTCAGTACATATGAATTGCTAAATCATTCATAAAGCATTTGCAATTCATTTAAAGCAAAAGTCACTCACTGCCTTTGGCAAACCTCTTAAACTACTTGTCCTTTTGATGTCAAACCTGTGGACATCACAATACATTCTATTTATTAGCATTGGCCCCTCTTTTGGGACTAATAATCCATAACTAGCTTACTTTGTCTTAGTGTGCAACTTTACCTTCCAATGCCAAACTCACTATGCGTTGAACACTTAGGCAAATTCTTAGGCCTTAACTTGACAAGGCAACAACAACTCATCACATGCCTCCATGTCTTGCCTTACGCGTTTAAGCCTCCTATGTGTTTAAGCTATCCCACGCTTACAGCCATCGCATAGCTAGCCTTTGTGCCAATCATACTGCCCATGCGCCTATCTTATGGCATATCAACGCATGCCCCATGTGTTCGTCTAGTCGCGTGCCACATGCTCCAGCACCCCTTGCGCCTAATACCTCGCGTGCCTGCTTGCACAGTCCAACGCCCACATAGCACCTGCGCTTACGACTTCGGCATGTGTTGCATTGTCCAACGTATTTCAACATGTCCTTGTGCCAACTCATCTCTTGCATGAAACTCAGCTCTCAACGCATGCGTTCAACATCATCATCTGGCTCTTTCAGCTACTTGCTTGCTCAACCCAAGCAGCTGTGTGCTTGTTCAAGATTCCAGATTCACATATAATTTGTATAACTAATTTTCCAGGGATTTTCTTAAAATATTTCCTTCTACAAACTTGCTCTAAAATTACTTAGCAAGCTTACCTTAAAATTTCAACTCAGAACTTCTTGTGATTTGGCCGAAATCCTCAAATCATCAAAACTGGCTCAAGCTTACCCGAGAGCTCGACCTTTAGCCAGAATCTTCAATCTACAGCCCGATTCCTCTAGAATTTCCTTCCCGTAATTCAACCTCAGTAACTAGACACACTCAGGGTTTGAATGGCTATGGAACTCCATGTGCATGAGTAAATTGCTTAAACTCTCTTTTAAAATCCAAGCTTCCTTTTTATACTAGCAGTTGTATGATAACCCTTCATTGATAAGCTGCCACCTCATCCTTAAAGAGATGAAAACAAACCTGAGCATGACAGTTGGCTTATCTAGTCGTTCACTAAGCTGATCCTTTCCTCTTGGTCATCAATGCAAGGGTCAACTCTCAAGCCAACACATGCAATTACTTAGCCTCATGCCTCCTTTAAACAATGCATCACCCAACTTGGCCAATGTATAGCTCACCTTAAGGCTATCACGTCCCTCCTTTCTTCACATAATCTTAAGCCAATGCATGTCCCAGCCTCAATGCTCAGCCTTGCGCTCATCATGCACCCCAGCTTGTGCCCATCATCTCGCGCCTATTGTGCAACCCTACATGCACTATGCGATCACCCTCGCTCAACATCCCAACATCCAGCACCTTGCTCGCGCGCAACCGAGTGCTTTCTCACTCGCGCTTGGCCTATACTTGTTACACGATGGCTCTTCCTCGCTGCACGATCACACAAGCCTTAGTGCATCCTTTGCATACGTGTGTGATGCGTTAATTTATGAATAGAAATATGGATGATATGCATTGGTGGATTGCGTTGTGCACTCAAGTTTCCCCAGCGGAATTCAAGTGTAAATTCCCCTGAGTTTCCTGGTAAGTCCAAGGTCGAACACAAAGACTTGTGAAAATAGTTACGTTGGTAATATTTATAAAAACTTTGTGGTAACCAAGTAAATAAATAAGTTTTGGTTGTGTTGTTGCGTTGATGAAAAAGAAGTAAATAAAGGCGGCAGATTTGAGAAAGATAGTTGCGTTGATAGATGCAATGAGTATGCGATGAACGGGTTAAGAAGATCTTTAGCTAGCGTTACTCGAGAATGCATCAAACCTTGCGATCATGTTATAACCATGCACAACAAGTCATTTCCCAATGTAAATGCGATGCTCCTAAGTTTAGGATGCATGTGTTGAATGCAAAATGTCCATAGAGCTTATCTCTAAGTCTCTACTCTTGTCCTATGCGTTGAGGCAAAATGCATGAAAGCAAGGTGACTGCATACAATCATATCTTATTGCTAAGATGCATGCAATGTGTTAATAACAAATAGTGCTCATTCCTACGCGCCTATCTCCCGTGTATGCGTTCTAATTTGGTTCTTCCAAACCTAGATTCTGACCTGACCTTCCCAAGTCTAGAACCTGTCTTTAGACTACCTTCCCGAGTATCTCTAATAGATGAATGAAGTATACATAAACAAGATAATCGCAAAGATGAAGATTCCTTCGTTATGCTAGCTAACTACTTCTCAACCCATTCAACTAATTTAGCTACTCATGCATAAATAACAGAGAGTGAACAGATATAGAGAAAAACATTCCATTCATATAACTGAGTTCAATACAAAATGACAATGGAAAGTAAAGGTAGAGAGCATGGTAGCAATTCCTTGCTGATCGAGGCTTTTTACACAGAATCTCTATCCTGATCTACAAATATTCCTTCTTCCGCGGGCGTCGGCCCTCTCTTTGTCTTTGAGCTTCCAGTGCTTTCCCAAGCTTACTAGAACGATCTACCGGCACACCTTCTTCCTAATGTCCGCCTTAAAAATGGAAAAAAACTATGGACAGAGGCGTGAACTTGTAAAGTGATGAAGTAATCGACTGCTTAACTCCTTCTCTGAAGAATGCACTTGGTATTTATAGAGTTTCCACGGTGAAAGGCGGCTTCTCTCTTCCGGTTGTATAGATTGGACAACTTTAATTTCTGATTGACGCGCCAGATGATTGCGGTGAAGTTGCGCTCGACCAATGTATTCCTATGATCGCAATCTCTACATTGCATTAACGCATTTTTGCACAAAAATGTAAAGATCAACTGCTCTAATGCGTTGGACGCATGCGACCACAATATTATAGAATTTATGCTTAATGGACGCAATTTAACATATTTCATCAACGCAATCCAACATTGTTTAAGAACTTAGTACCATGATAACGTGCATTTCTGCCCGTTATCACACCCCTAAATTTAAACAATGCTTGTCCTCAAGCATAAGCTAAAGATTCCTTTAGCAAGTTAACCGCAAGGTTTTCTTTCCCTAGATTTCTCAAAGATACTTGGTTCAAATCTTATATGCCAGAATTTCTTTAAGTCTTATTCAAGTCTCTTTCTAAAATATTTCTAAGACTTAGGAATTGCAAGCTTAACTTTCAAAAGAACTTTACTAAATTCTGGAACATCGCATGATTTATTTTAAAAGAAAATTTTCTTCCAGGGTGTCAAATGATTTTATCCTTGCACAAAACATTTCTTCATTGCTATTTTTTCCTGACCTTGCGCTGATCCAAGTGCCTTGCCTTCATTTTGGCTTACCCCCACGTGTGTCATGCGGGCATCCAACTACGAGCAATACACTCTTTCTTAGACTAAACGCATACCGATTTGGCAGTGGAGTTTCGGTCATTGATTTATGCGTTGATCCTGGTGACTTACTTTCGTTTTGGTTTGCCCCCACGTGCGTCTTACTTTTCACAACTTAACTCTTATCAACATGGGTTTTCCATTGCGTTGAAGTGGAGTTGTTATTCTAATATATATATATATATATATATATATATATATTTTATAGGAAGGTCGAAAATAAATACCTCACCCCTAAATTTAAAATGCGGCAATGTCCTCATTGCCCAAAAAAATTAAAATAGGTCATGCGATGGTCATAGAATGCTTGTAAAGAGAATTTGAAAGAAAGCTAGTAAACCTCTAACTTCTAGAAATATTTCATGAGGTGACTATTTTAAGACTAAGTTGACTCTAGTGTATACGAAAGAAATAGAAGCATATTTGTCATCATTGAAATCATACTTGGCAAAGAAACAACATGCGGTGAACTACTAAATTTATCTACTTGGCAAATGATTTCGGTAATTAAGGAGGATGCGGTGATAAAACTTAAAATGCAATGGGATAGCGTAAGATTTGAAATAAAGATAAGGAAGAGTACACCCCCAAATTTTACATTGTCGCCTGCATTGTGTATTGATGCATCCATCTTTGCGGCGATCTTTGCTCTTGTGGATTGTGGTGATGGAATGAGATCATTTGATTCTTCGCAATCTTGTGCCTTAATCTTTGTAAACAGACATAGAGAGGGTCAAATGATTTTAAAACAAAACAAAAAGTTTTTTTTTTTAAAAAAAGAAAAATAAGTGAAATACTGATAATAGTAAAATGATGAAGAGTTAAATGTTCAAGAGTTGAGTAAGGGATAGTTCGGGTTTTTCAACTTTGCGGAGACTTTTTCTGGCTGGAAATCTCCTCCGCAATATGCCTTTATCCGTTGTCCATTAACTTTAAATGTTCGACTGCCATCTTCAGTGATCAGTTCCACCACACCATGTGGAAATATTGTTTTGATGATGAAGGGACCGGACCAGTGCAATTTTAATTTTTTCGGGAAGAGTCACAATCTCGAATTGAAGAGTAAAACCTTTTGCCCGACTTAGAGGTTTCTAGCGCACATGCGTTTATCATGCCAGCGCTTGGTGCGCTCTTTATAAATCTTCGCATTCTCATATGTGTTGACCCTCCATTCTTCTAGCTCGACCAGCTGCAATTTTTGTGCTTCCCCTGCTTTCTTCAAATCAAAATTCAGTTTCTTGACCGCCCACAATGCTTTATACTCCAGCTCCAAAGGCAAATGACATGCCTTGTCGAATACCAACGCATAGGGGGACATACCTATAGGTGTTTTAAATTCAGTCCAGTATGCCCACAACTCATCATCAAGCTTCATTGCCCAATCCTTCTGCGAAGGTTTTACTACCTTTTCAAGTATCAATTTAATTTCACGATTGGACACTTCAGCCTGGCCATTTATTTGCGGATGGTACGCGTTGGCCACCTTGTGGAGGATATTGTATTTGCGCAGCAGCTCCTTTATATTGTGGTTGACAAAGTGTGATCCTTCATCACTTATGATGGCAGGGGAGTGCCAAAACGAGTGAAAATATTTTTCTTGAGGAACTGGGAGACTACCACCACATCATTTGCGACGCATGCAATTGCCTCTACCCACTTGGAAACGTAATCGACGACCAATAAGATATAATGCTTGCCATGCGAAGGAGGGAATGATCCCATGAAATCAATGTCCCAGACGTCAAATAATTCCAGCTCCAAGATAGTGTTCATTGACATTGTTTTCTTCCATGAAATGTTGTCGGTGCGTTGATACCGATCACATTTCATTGCGTAGTCAGCAACATCCTTAAATAATGAAGGGCAAAAGAATTCCCTTTACAAACTTTAGTTGCGGTACGTTGCCCTCCAAAGTGCCCTCCATATTGCGAATCGTGGCACTGTGACAATCTGCGTTGTTGAGCAGCATTTGGTACGCATAATCGAATGATTTGGTATGCACCTCTTTTATACAGATTTGGCTCATCCCAATAATAATGCTCGCATTCATGCTTGAGCTTCTTCTATTGATGGTATGTGTAATCTTTAGGAAATTGTTCCCAAACCAAATAATTAATGATATCCGCATACTAGGGCAATTCTTCTATGTGGAATAGCTGCTTGTCCGAAAACACAACACTCACTTCAGATTCATTGCGGTCAACCTCGGAATTTTCCAGTCTGGACAAGTGATCCACAACTTGATTCTCTATCCCATTTCGATCAATTATCTCGACATCAAATTCTTGAAGGAAGAGAACCCATCTGATCAACCTCGACTTTGCGTCCTTCTTTGTCATCAAATATTTGATTGCCGAGTGATCAGTGTGACTGAGTACCCTGGTTCCCAATTGATATGTCTGGAATTTTTCCAACGCAAAAATAACAGCCAGGAGTTCTTTTTTCAGTGGTGGTATAATTGATCTGAGTAGGGTTCAGAGTTTTACTCACATATGCGATGGGGTGCAAAATAGTTTTCTTCTTTTGCGTTAATGCGGCTCCCATCACATACCCACTTGCCTCACACATGATTTCGAACGACAGCGTCTAATCCGGCGCAATCAAGACAGGCGCGGTAATCAGTGCATCTTTTAAAACTCGGAATGCGTTGAGGCAATTGTTGTCAAATTTAAACTTTCTGTCCGCCTCTAACAACACATTCAATGGTCGTGCAATCTTAGAAAAGTCTTTAACAAATCGTCTATAGAATCCAGCATGCCCCAAGAAGCTTCGCACATCCTTCACGCTGGTTGGAGGTGGAAGCTTTTCAATTGCGTTGATCTTTTCTTTGTCCACCTCCAACCCTTCCCGGGAAACTTTGTGTCCCAACATTATACCCTCTTTCACCATGAAGTGACATTTTTCCCAGTTGAGCACCATCTTCGTCTCTTCACATCTTTTTAGAATTTTCTCCAAATTTTCTAGGCAGACTTCATACGTGTTCCCATAAATGGAGAAGTCATCCATAAATATTTCCACTGAGTCCTTGAGATAATCTAAAAATATCACCATCATGCACCTTTGGAACGTGCTTGGTGCATTGCAGAGGCCAAATGGCATGCGGCGAAAAGCAAATGTCCCATATGGGCAGGTGAATATGGTCTTGTCTTGGTCTTCAGAAGCTATCATGATTTGATTATACCCGGCATATCCATCCAAGAAGCAATAAAAATTATTCCCTGCTAATCTATCTAGCATTTGATCGATGAATGGCAAAGAGAAGTGATCTTTCTTTGTGGCTGCATTCAATTTGCGGTAGTCCATGCAGATGCGCGATCGATGGTCCTTTGCAGTATTAATTCATAGTTCTTATTTGGGACTACCGTCATTTCGCCCATCTTCGGCACACATTGTACGGGGCTGACCCACGTACTATCAGCTGTGGGATAGATAATGCCTGCATCCAACCATTTGATAATCTCCTTTTTGACGACCTTCTTCATCGAAGGGTTAAGTCTGCATTGATTTTCAATAGTTACTTTGTGGTCGTCCTCTAGACGAATGTGGTGCATACAGTATGCGGGGATGATTCCCCTAATGTCAGTGAGCGTCCAACCAATTGCTCGAACATGTTTCTTGAGAATGCTCATCAATGCTTTCTCTTGATCTTCGTTGATCGCAGAGGAAATTATCACTAGCAGCTTCTTATTCTGCCCTGGAAATGCGTACTTCAAATGTGTTGGTAGGGTTTTCAGTTCAAGTGTTAGTGGTTCCACGAGGGAAGGTTGCGATGTTTTTCTTTCTTCTTTTGCCTCTTCTTCTTGCGTTGCGATCGTTTCTTCTTCTTTTTGCTATGATCGCATTGCAGGCAGCTACGGATGCGTTGGCATCCTCTTCTTCACATTCTTCATCAGACCTTTCTTCTTCAATCAAATTCAGGTCATCATCAGAATCTTGTAGGTCTTCCTCATCCGAAAATTTCATGGCACGAATTATATTAAGTTTGAGCTTCTGTCCGTTTATGCTCAAAGTGATTTCTCCTTTATGCACATCAATTTGAGCACGACCCGTTGATAGGAAAGGTTGCCCTAAAATGATGGGCACGTCTTTGTCGGCCTCATAATCTAGGATGATGAAGTCTGCTGGCAAAATAAATTTATCAATTGTGATCAACACATCCTTCACCTTACCTTCTAAATGAACCAGCCAATTGGAGAGTCACTGATGTGGGCACAAGTTGCCCCACATTTAATTGTCTAAAAATTTACAGCGGCATCAAATTTATGCTGGCCTCCAAGTCACACAGAGCTTGCCTAATATAGAGTCCTCCTATAGAGCGAGGAATAATGAAGCTCCCAGGATCGCTCATCTTCGGTGGAATAATAGATTAAAACTTTGTGTTAAGGCCACCGTGCCAAATTTTCCAGTGCCTCTTTTCTTAGTTACCATGTCCTTCAGAAACTTGGCATAGGCAAACATTTCCTCAATCATTTCACTGAAAGGAATGTTAACATGTAATTGCTTTAACATAGATAGGAAGCGTTGGTACTATACCTCTTCGTTTTTCTTCTTTCTTAGCCTCTGAGAGAAAGGTGGTAATTGGACTTTCACGGTTCCCGTTTCATTTGACTTTGAGGTCGACGCAACCTCAGGTTCCACTTCTTCATTTTCTCTTTCTTCTTCTTCCGTTACCGCAATCTCGAGCACAGTTGCGATGGAAATTATTCTACTCTGATCCTTCTTTTCTCCCTCCATAGTCTTTCCACTGCGCAATGTCACAACTTGACATTGCTCTTTACCTGATCCCCCTGGGTTGCGTGAAAGCTCGGT